>NC_059210.1:1733512-2011012 GCF_020615455.1 Coregonus clupeaformis | reverse complement strand
TGGGGTCGATGTTGTGCAGTATGTCCTGACGGGGGGATGGACGGCCCTCGCTGATGGTCTCCCACACGTCGTACCCATCCAGGTTGAGGTCTTCATCCAGAGTCCCCTCCCCCAAGGACACCAGGGTGGGGAACCAGTCCGTGATGTGGATCAACGCCCGACATTGGGTCCCCTTGTTCACAAGCAGGGGACTGTGGACGAAGCCTACGGCCCGGATGCCCCCCTCCCAGTAAGTTGCCTTGCTCCCCCTCAGGGGCCAGTTGCTGCCCCCGGCCATAGGCTGGCCCCCGTTGTCTGACGAGTACACTATCACTGTATTGTCGTAGAAACCGTAGCGCTTTAGCGCCAGCGTGAGGTTGTGGATGGCCTCGTCCAAGCAGGACACCATGGCGGCGTACTTGCGACGATGTAAGTTAGGGATGGACTTGTAGCGCTCCAGGTAGCGAGCAGGCACCTGTAGCGGGGAATGGACTGCCTGAAAGGCCAAGTAGAGGAATAAGGGTTTCTGAGGGTTGTGGTGAGCCAGGATCTCCACAGCTTTTTGGGTGAACATCAGGGTTGAGTATTGGCCCCTATCTTGTTCCCAGGCCGCCTCCTCCCCTTCATAAAGATCATAGCCACACATGCCAGGACCGTCACATTTATAATGGCTGTAGTAGTCACCACTACCCAGCAGGGACCCAAAGAAAGTGTCGAAGCCGCGCTGGGTGGGCATGCAGCCGCGCTTGTAGAAGCCCAGGTGCCACTTGCCCACCATGTGGGTGGAGTAGCCCGCCTGCCGGAGCTTTTGGGGCAGCGTGACGTTCTCCAGGGGCAGGCAGTTGGCCTGGGTGGGCCGGATGACCGAGTGCTGGAGGCCCGTGTGGATCTGGTATCTGCATGGGTCACAGAGAGAGGAAATGGTGTTAGTCAATCAACCAATCAAATCTTATCTATGACTTTTTTTCACAAAGTACACCTCCAAAGAGAAAGCTAAGGTGACTAGCCAAAGTGGCTAGGAAACACTTCTAATTTGGATATATATTGAGAAGAACCAGGGTATAGAGGGAGAGACCATCCTCATCTGGTTGGCAAGAGTATCAAAAACAGCATTTGCTTCCATTTACAGTTGAATATATTATAGTTGAATGCAGTATTATGTTATGACAGGTCCATACATACACCGCCATGACACTGCTATGGTGTTTGGACTTTTCCTACCTCCACTTTTTGACATTCACCAGTTGGCTTGACTTCCTAAACGTTGAATATGCTTCCTTGGAATTCTATGCTTGAATTGTAAAGAGTTTCATGGCATATGATGTGCACACAAATTGCTCCGCATAGGGAAAATAGGCTATACTGGATGAGAATATTTATACAATTTCAACATGCTACTGTATCATTTCCAATAAACTAAACCAAACACTCTCCCAAGGTTCTGGTAATCCATTTAAAATTCATACAGTTTAAGTTTCTAAAACGACAATGAATCCTTTCACAGGCCATTTAAATGCAATGAGACGGCACAGAAACAGCTTAGTATAACGGATTACAGACATTATGGATTATTCAATCTAATTGTAATTACAATGGATTTAGTCCAAAGCAAACAGGTTTAAAATGGCAGTTGAGCACTTGGGCCAACACGTGCTGGCAACCAGAGAACACAGTGATGCTTGACAGGAGATATGGCAGAGGATGTAGTGGTAATAGTGGTGGGTATTTGGGGCGAAGAGTGTTAGGTCTAGATGGAAAACCCATCATTCAGGAGTCAAGACAAGCCAGGAAACAGAGCTGTGACCTGAAACTAAAGATGTTCCTAACTTTCTATATTGTGACGGCCATTTTGGCAATGATCGAGACGGGAAAGAAAGAGATGACTTGTGTTGACTTTGTCTTGGTGTCTTCACAAGGCTGGTGTTATGAGAGTGACAGAGTCTGTGCGAAAGAGGTCCACTCATCAGTGACAATGCATTTACATTGTTTACTATTTCATGACAATAGGCAATCAAAGTCCAGAGGAAATTGTTTTCCCAGTGGTAACAATCAAACTGCACAGACAAACCAAAATGACTGTGTATGTAGTATATTTGTTTGCACAACTACTGCCTATGTCCACACGCCTTCTTCTGAAACTGGAAGCATCTCTTTGTGCTATGTTTACTGAGTACCTAAAACCATTCTGTGATTGTATATGGCAATGGGAATAAGGTCTGTTTATTATATGATACTATGTAAATACTGCAATGTTGGTTTTTAAATTGAGCACTTAGTCTCTGTAATGTAATCAAGGAAGGCACTGTTCTGTTAGTAATGTGAAGTAAAAAGCTGTACAACCTTCATGTACAATGACATCGTGACTGATTTCTGGCTAGGCTACCCATGCTAGACTGGGAGCAACAAAGGCAGTCTTTTAAAAGCAGGTCCTCCAATGTCTATAGGTGACGGCCTGTCTTGGCTCAGAAAGCGAAGCAACCTGGAACGTTGGAGCCTGTCTCGGTAGTAATTACGTCTGACTCTCCTGTCCTGCTTTTAGACAGAGAAAGACAGACTACCTCAACCCCTCCCCCTCATCCTCCTCTACTTCTCTCTCATCCCCCTTTCTCTCCTGTTGCCAGTGGCAAACAGGCAACCACTCACTAAGGAGAGGTAGAGGAAATAAGAAGTTGGTGTGCACTTTGAAAAAGGAGGCTTTAACTGGAGGGAAGCCAGGAGGTGGCCAGTCAAACCAAGGCTTTGTTAGCAGGGTCTATACTCTTCACAGAGGCAGTGCAAGCACTGCAGCTCTGTGTGCAGTCACTCCTGGGGATAAAAATGTATGATTTTCATGTGGAATATACCTCCCTCACACAAAAACAACCCATGCATATGCACACACACACACACACACACACACACACACACACACACAGAGTATGTACATGTACGCACACGTATATGCACCCGATCCCCTCCACACAGCACAGCTTGGCTTGTCATCATCCTACACAGTAATCTATAGATGCTCCTGGTTCAGTTTGGGCTAGGCTTACTTCAACCTTGAAGTGATGTGTGGGATCTGCAGGAGTTGATTTAAAACCTTTCCACAGCACCAAACACTTATTCACACTTGGACACAACTCTATGCTTGTCTTTCTATGTATTTTTAGCATACTGCATCTTGGAAGTGCAAATACTGTAGTGTATATACTACAGTAACACCTTGCCCTTGACTTAACTTTAACTTTATTAGTAAACAACATGACTGTAGGCCTAGGTGTTTTAGGGAAACTGGCAAATAATTCCCTGGAGAAACTGAAAGTTAGAAATGCTGTTTAGTTGATGAAACATTGGAACGTTCTTAGAGGTTTTAGACTTCATTGGTTATTTCCTGAGGTACGTAATTCACTTAACGTTTTCACACAACATTAAACTGTCAGACAGATGTTGACCAGGGTTTGCAAAATGGCATTAGGGTTGTTGTGTGTGTGTGTGTGTGCTTGTGTTTGCGTGTGTAAGCCGCTATGTGCGTATGTTTGTAAGCTTATGTGTGCATGTGTGTGTGCGTATGTCTGTGTGCTTGTTTGTACTCTAAATGACAGAACATGGATTAGCTAATGGCCCTTGGGAGAGAGGGGGGAAGAGGGTAATGGTATAGTCTCTCTGGCAGTCCATAACTCCCTACAGTACAGTATTCTATGTCAGGCGGGAGGATTGTCTTACTGAACAACTGAACACATGGAGCAGCTCTTCCTCCTCCTCCTCCTCCTCCTCCTCCGCTGCGTGGCAGATGTGTCTCAATGAACGCTGCACGGTCGCCATGGTAGTAAATGGCATCGTTCACAACACACCTCCCACTGGGCACACACTGGTTAAATCAACGCTGTTTCCACGTCATTTCAATGAAATGACGTTGAACCAAATATGGAATAGACATTGAATTGACATCTGTACCAAGTGGGCTGGTAGCAGTGTTGTCGTTTGGTCCCATCTCCATCAGACTGTAGTGTAGTTACATGCAACACGCAGGGATAGGGTCATTAGTAGAGTATATACCCAACATCTGGCATCTAAAACCTAAGAGCCTCTAATGTCTTTTGAAAGGAGAATGGCTGTAGCATATGGGTTAACCTTTTACTGCAGTGGGCTAAATCAGGGGTCACACAGAGTTTTTCTTGGTAGTCTTAAACACATCTACTTTGAAACAAAAGTATACACCTCACTCACATGGTTATGGGTTTACAATAAAGAAGACACCTGTAACATGTCAGATATAAAGCTGAAATGTATTACATTTTGAGTTTGCATCCCAATATCCCAAAGATTGAAATATAACAAAACCATTGGACACATAAAAAAATGAAAAAAGTTTATGAATGATAAAAGTATGAAAAAATTGAATAACATTCCACCCATGAGGCCACTAGGTCATTTGACTGCAAGAAAGAGCTACGTAGGTCTGAGTGGCTCCTAGGATTCAAACTGGCAAATAACAACAATTCATCTTTGAAACGCAGAACATGAGGATAGAAATGGAAATGGAATGGTAAATGATAATCTAATGCTAACCATTCATGGAGGCACTACAGCGGGATCTGGGATGAGAACCAGATTGTGTGTTGGTTTCATGTGGGTCTGGGACGATCACCAGTTAGTGGTCTGAGCAGGGGGCCTCTCCATCACCACTCCACAACAAACACACTGGGGGATAGAGGAAGCATTGTTGTGCTGAGCTATCATTAAGTGGATCCAATATGTATCAAATGAACTAATATAGCGATGGGAAAAATGAGTCAAGGGAAAAGCAACATCTGTCTTAGGGTAGAGACTAGAGAGACAATCAAGCAAGCCCTTTGGTGGTCCATGGAGGAACTTGGCGCTGAGCTCAATCTGAACCTGTTTACCCCAATGGCCATAATATATTCATCGACATATGTTGAAGTGAACTCAACAGACTTTACAACGCTAGATAGAATGTGCAGAGCAAACTTTAGTTTCCATCTATATACACCATCTCTCTGTATAGCTCTTTTCACAAGCAATTACACGTCCATGTTTACTCTCTTCATTTGCCCATAAATGCCTATAAAGCGCTTTATTCTCTGCCAGATGTGGACCAGCTTGTATACATTCCACCGGTGTATAAGATTAGATTTTCCATTCCATGCCTTCAAACTTCATTTGTTTTAATTTGTCCAGCTTCGTATTAAAGCCAAGGATTGAAATCTGGGATTGAGAGGAAGGGACAATGTCTCCCTGAGGGCATTTTTTCTTCAGATTTTAAAGCCACACAAAATCACAATGCAACACAGTTCGAAAAAAAAAAGGACAGATGCACACCAGAGCTGTGTGTGTGTGAGTATAATATGAGTCTCTTATGTGTTCATCTGAAAGGTAGAGTGTGCGTGTGAGAGAGATCAAGTATGTGTATGTGTATGTGAGGGCATGTGTGTTTCTGCGAGTGTGTATGTGTGTGCCTGCATGCATTCATCTGTGTATGAGAGTGTGTGAGTTCACCATATAATTCTAACTCTCCAGAGAGTCTTGTGGGATGCTGGTGCTCACATACCAAAAGGTTACAGGCATGTAATGAGAATGTCATGCTACGCACAGCCTCGTATCCCTAAACAGATCAGTCATCTAAACAAAAGCTCTTGACGTGGACTGGAATTCCAAAGTATCCTGGTCTATATCTATCTACAGTACCAGTCAAAAGTTTACACACACCTACTCATTCAAGGGTTTTCCTTTATTTTTACTATTTTCTACATTGTAGAATAATAGTGAAGACATCAAAACTATGAAATAACCCATATAGAATCATGTAGTAACCAAAAGTGTTAAACAAATCAAAATATATTTTAGATTTTAGATTCTTCAAAGTAGCCACCCTTTGCCTTGATGACAGCTTTGCACACTCTTGACATTCTCTCAACCAGCTTCATGAGGTAGTCACCTGGAATGCATTTCAATTAACAGGTGTGCCTTTTTAAAAGTTAATTTGTGGAATTTCTTTCCTTCTTAATGCGTTTGAGCCAATCAGTTGTGTTGTGACAAGGTAGAGGTGGTATACAGAAGATAGCCCTATTTGGTAAAAGACCAAGTCCATATTATGGCAAGAACAGCTCAAATAAGCACAGAGAAACGACAGTCCATCATTACTTTAGACATGAAGGTCAGTCAATCCGTAAAATTTGAAAGTTTCTTCAAGTGCAGTCGCAAAAACTATCAAGCGCTATGATGAAACTGGCTCTCATGAGGACCGCCACAGGAAAGGAAGACCCAGAGTTACTTCTGCTGCAGAGGATAAGTTCATTAGAGTTAACTGCACCTCAGATTGCAGCCCAAATAAATGCTTCACAGAGAAGTAACAGACACATCTCAACATCAACTGTTCAGAGGAGACTGTGTGAATCAGGCCTTCATGGTCGAATAGCTGCAAAGAAACCACTACTAAAAGGACAACAATAATAAGAAGAGACTTGCTTGGGCCAAGAAACACGAGCAATGGACATTAGACAGGTGGAAATCTGTCCTTTGGTCTGATGAGTCCAAATTTGAGATTTTTGGTTCCAACCGCCGTGTCTTTGTGAGACGCAGAGTAGGTGAACAGATGATCTCCGCATGTGTGGTTCCCACCCTAAAGCATGGAGGAGGAGGTGTGATGGTGTGGGGGTGCTTTGCTGGTGACACTATCAGTGATCTATTTAGAATTCATGGTACACTTATCCAGCATGGCTACCACAGCATTCTGCAGCGATTCGCCATCCCATCTGGTTTGCGCATAGTGGGACTATCATTTGTTTTTCAACAGTACAATGACCCAAAACACACCTCCAGGCTGTTTAAGGGCTATTTGACCAAGGAGAGTGATATAGTGCTGCATCAGATGACCTGGCCTCCACAATCCCCCGACCTTTACTCAATTGAGATGGTTTGGGATGAGTTGGACCGCAGAGTGAATTAAAAGCATCCAACAAGTGCTCAGCATATGTGGGAACTCCTTCAAGACTGTTGGAAAAGCATTCTAGATGAAGCTGGTTGAGAGAATGCCAAGAGTGTGCAAAGCAGTCATCAAGGCAAAGGGTGGCTACTTTGAAGAATCTAAAATCTAAAATATATTTTTGTTACTACATGATTCCATATGTGTTATTTCATAGTTTTGATGTCTTCACTATTATTCTACAATGTAGAAAATAGCAAAAATAAAGAAAAACCCTTGAATGAGTAGGTGTGTCCAAACTTTTGACTGGTACTGTATATCTATGGGACTTTGGAATTTGAAGGGAATGGGGCATTGGCCTTGAATTTGTATGGGTCTTGAGTGGTTGAAGGACATTTCTGCTTTCTAGTCTTTATTGGTCCTTAAAAAAGATGACTGGAGTAATGAGCATATTCAACATGTGCTCCCCCTTCCCCCAGCCCCACCCTGTGTCGCATGCAGCCCATTTACAGACACCCATTAATGTCTTATGGCATGAACATGCCTCTAGGTGTCAAAGGTTGAGGGTCAAAGGCCAGCCATCTCCACTTTCGATGCCCAACTAGGATCTGGACTCGTGCCAGGCAGTAAAAACCTTTGGCAGTTGTTTCCTACTTTCACTATACTTCCATATAAACCGAATTACAGTACAGCTACAATCTCAAACACCCATTGTAATCACACTAGCTATCGCCCTGGTTTATTTACACAACCACTGGACTGCTTGGCCAACAAATCACACAAGCCATTAAACACAAATCAACAAGTGCAGCTTGCAATCACAGAGTCCCACAAGGCACAAGGGGAAACCACTACTAGGCCACACAACCACTGGGTTCTAAGCCTATACCAGTTTCCAAACCATCACTATCCCTGGGCCCGAGCCTGGCTCCATGCGCCAACCCCATGTAACTGTTCCACGTCCTCCCCACATATGGTTCGAATAAGCAGCCTCTCCTTTCTAAAGCTAATGAAATTCAGCCTTGGAGCGGAGTGGTTCCCTCGCTTATTCCCTTCCTCCACTTCCGTCCAACTTGATCTGACTGGACCGCCCCTTCAATCGCACTCTGCTGCTCCCACCTTGGCACTCACCCTCTTCAACCTATCACACTTTCTCTTCCAGGACTCAAACACGGTAGATTCCTTCACTCTCGTCCAGACCCTCCCTTACACATTCTTCATTCCCTTACCACACGTTGGCCTTGCTTCACATATCCACAGGTTCACTTCATCAACCGACCCAGTATGTATGTATTCGCTCTGCAACCCAGTGTGCTGGAATGGAGTGAGTGTAAGGGTGAAGGAGAGAGTGATGTACAAAAAGAGAGTGACAGCTCAGTGAAGCGACAGGAAATGGGTGAGTGAGAGGAGAAGCTGGGCGACGGTGGACAGAGTCTGCATAGGGTCTGGAGAAGTGGAAGATGTGACTTGACTGGGGTGAGAGGTCAAATGGAAAAGAGTAGCTCTGTGCAAAGAAACCACGACTCTGCCCGCGGTTTGATAGAGTTAAAACTTACAGCACCTTGACACTGTAAGAGAGCACAGTGTTTGGTTTTATAAAGCTGCCCTTATCCACATTGGTGATCTCCTCCACGCAACCAATAGGCACCCTGGGGCACATTCCTAATCATTTGTTTGTTGATGGATGGAGGTTCATCAGAGATGTGGGCCTTTGATAGCGAAATTGAATTTAGCTTTACACCGATTCCTCCTGTCGTCCCCCCTGGGAAGTAAGGAGTGAGAGAGTAGAGAGAGTGGGACAGAGAGGGATTGAGAGTTGTGAGAGAGAGAGAGAGAGAGAGAGAGAGAGAGAGAGAGAGAGAGAGAGAGAGAGAGAGAGAGAGAGAGAGAGAGAGAGAGAGAGAGAGAGAGAGAGAGAGAGAGAGAGAGAGAGAGAGAGAGAGAGAGAGAGAGAGAGAGAGAGAGAGAGAGAGTTTCAGGAGATCGTTTTTATTCAGACTGGTTACATATAAATCTCTATAAAAGGAGTGTGTCTGAGAATGTCATAGTGAATGAAGTTAGACTATAGCAAGGAGACATAATTCAAGTCTATTTTAACACTACCTGACAAACAGCTGTGAGGTTGTGAAGTTTCCAAAAAAAAGAATCAGCTGTCTTTTCTGAATGCCTTATTCCACATCAGTGTACTAAAAACCTATGACAGAGGCCACACGTCAGCTTTGTCCAGACACGTTTGCTGTCAGGTCTCTCAAGCTGTGAAATACTCAATCTTTGACACTGCCAGAAGTGTGTTTACAAAACTCTCAGAAAAATTCCTTTGTCCCAACCACCTTGTCTAGCAGAAAAGGCATTTCAGAGAACCTGGTCTTGAGCACCATCCATTGTCTCACCATGTCACACACGCATTCCACAGACTTAAACTTTAAAACAAAGCCATACCCGCTGCCAGGCCAATGCAACCTATGCCCTTTCCTTGGCATAACACCTCACTTTTCCAGGAGTGAATAACTGAGTAGAACAGTGAGAGTTCATGGGGTTTGAAGAGTCTAATAAGTCAAGGGCTGTTGTTGAACTTGGAGGCAAATGCTCAACTGAAGCCTCAAATGTTTTTGCTGCTGCCCTGAGGAAAACCAGAGGTCAAGGTGCTTGGATTCAGAGCTGCCGTGAGGTTAGGTACCGTAGCAATTTGTTATGCAGCTCCTGTCATGGGGCAGGGGGGGTTAAGTGTTTTACCTCTCTACAAACTGCATCTGCCTCCATCTCTTCTCAATTACTGACCCCATAACTTTCTCTTATCTCAGTCTAGATAACATCAGGGGGTTTTCTGTATAGAAAAGTATTTTCGGGCCGCCTATGTCCAAACAGTAAAAATTATATATAATAATATACATTTTTATATATAATTTTCGGGATGGAAAAACGTTTTTAGTGTAAACGTATATAAAGTATGTAGAAAAGCTAATGGACCTATATTTTTTTTCTTTGAGAACTAACAATCACCTAAATAAACAGCCTGGTCTCATAGACTAGACGTAACATAGTAAATGTAAATCTGGGACACTCACATTAGTATGATATGTTACATTTTATATGGTTACATAAGACAGATGGTTACTTAAGGCAAAAACGAAAGTATGGTGGTTGATCAGGGTGGACGGGTGGGACAAAAGTTGCGAGTTCGACTCTTATCACGGACAACTTTAGCATTTTAGCTAATTACTTAGGGTTAGCTAACTACTTAATACATTTGTTGCTACTTTGCAACTACTTAGCATGTTAGCTAACCCTTCCCCTAACCCTAACCCTAAACTTAACCCTTTAACCTAACTCCTAAACTTAAACTTAACTCTAACCTTAACCCTAACCCCTGACCCTAACCCCTAGCCTAGCTAATGTTAGCCAGCTAGCTAACATTAGCCATCTAGCTAGAATTCGTAACATATCATACATTTAGCAAATTCATAACATACATTACATTTAGCAAATCCGTAACATATAATACAAAATGTAACACGTAACATCCCATACGAAATGTAACATATCATACTAAATGGGGTGTTTCTTGGATTTACGTACATAATATACAAAATATTCTGAGACTAGGTTGAAATAAAAGCTAGACAGTCAGGGAGAATAAAAAAATTAAAAAATTATGCGTTCAATAGTATTTCTGTCATGGTATGGGGCCCCCATTGATTTTATTATAATGTTTGAGTCACTCAGATAGCATAAGACATGGAAAAATGTGTAGAATTGCAGGAAATTAGCTTTAAACCTGCAATTTTTTCACTCAGCCTCATGGCAAAATGTGTAGAATTGCAGGAAATGTGCTTTAAAACGGCTACATTTTATCTCCGCCACATGGCAAAATGTGTAGAATTGCAGGAAATTTGTCACTGCAGCAAACAGGATTGCCTTTAATGGAGTTTAATGGAGGTGAAGACAGAAATACGTTTTTAAAGGAAGCTGTGATTCAGTGGCTGGGTCAGTCTTGCATGCTGCCACCACCTGATCTCTGCAAATGAAGGTCCTGAGGGCAGAAGACAGTGGGCGCTTGTGTGTGAAGGATCAAGTCTGGGCCTCTCTCTGGTATCCAGGTGTTGCATTACAGCAAACGGAGAGAGGTTGAGTGGGACGGACAACATTTGACCTGGCCATCTCTAATCCTGCACAACAAGCTGAGTTGATTGAGTTGATTCTGGAAAACCCTCGCAACTCAAAGACCATTATCACCATCACAATGATAGCTTCTCTTTTTAGGACCAGTGACCGGAATTATAGTGTGTGGGCATGGGGGAGGGGGCACATCGGGGTTGTGCAAAGGGGTTTAGAGAGATTTTGGGATGATTGTGCAGACCTACTCCTGGACTAAAAAGCATATTTAATGGAGAGTGCTTCACAGTCCAGAAATCGGCTTCATCAGCCTTCATGCAAGATCTTTTCTTCAGACGATCTTTCCACTGAAAAGGCTCAACACCAGCTCTTACTATGCAAACACAGTAGATGAAACACATGGTCATATATTTATTTCTCACCAGAATAAAGCACTCACCTCTTGGAAGGGAAATCCAGGTCCCTTCAATATACAGCACACTGAAGTACCATAGCTGTCCTCACATTTCTAACCGTTAGTGAAACACACACACACACACACAAATACAAAGGGCCCCTAATCTCCTCTTTGGAGGACACCCTTCTGTTTCAAATCATAGATTAAAAACCCACCACCACTCTCCTGCAATCATCCTTTCAGGAGTAGCCTGGTAACATAACTGAATATACCCCTACATTTCCATATGTCCAAGAGGGGTGGGTGGAGAGGGCAATATGGGGGACACTTTTTTCATAATTTTCCCGAAGGCTTGCCAGAAGAGGTGCCCAGCAACCTTCCCGTTTCAGTAGGAAGACACTCCATAGGGGCAGTCCTGTGGAGCGTGTGTATGTGTTTTGTGTGTGTGTGTGTGTGCGTGCGTGCGTGAATGAGAAAAAAAATACTAATGTGAAACAGCTACACTACAAAGTGAAAACGCAATCAGGCCCCCTGATTTAATCACCCCTGCTCTCTAAGATACAGTGCATTCGGGAAGTATTCAGACCCCTTGACTTTTTCCACATTTTGTTACGTTACAGCCTTATTCTAAACTTGATTTAAATTGTTTTTTCCCTTATCAATCTACACACAATACCCCATAATGACAAAGCAATAATAGGTTTTTTGACATTTTTGCAAATTCCAGGTGAAGCTGGTTGAGAGAATGCCAAGAGTGTGCGAAGCTGTCATCAAGGCAAAGGGTGGCTATTTGAAGAATCTCAAATATAAAATATATTTTGATTTGTTTAACACTTTTTGGTTACTACATGATTCCATATGTGTTATTTCATAGTTTTGATGTCTTCACTATTATTCTACAATGTAGAAAATATTTAAAAAATAAGAAAAACCCTTGAATGAGTAGGTGTTCTAAAACTTTTGACCGGTTGTGTATATAAAAATAAAAACTGAAATATCACATTTACATAAGTATTCAGACCCTTTACTCAGTACTTTGTTGAAGCACCTTTGGCAGCGATTACAGCCTCGAGTCTGCTTGGGTATGACGCTACAAGCTTGGCACACCTGTATTTGGGGAGTTTCTCCCATTCTTTTCTGCAGATCCTCTCAAGTTCTGTCAGGTTGGATGGGGAGCGTTGCTGCACAGCTATTTTCAGGTCTCTCCAGAGATGTTCGATCGGGTTCGTGTCCTGGCTGGCTGGGCCACTCAAGGACATTCAGAGACTTGTCCCGAAGCCACTCCTGCATTGTCTTGGCTGTGTGCTTAGGGTCGTTGTCCTGTTGGAAGGTGAACCTTCACCCCAGTCTGAGGTCCTGAGCGCTCTGGAGCAGGTTTTCATCAAGGATCTCTCTTTACTTTGCTCTGTTCATCTTTCCCTCAATCCTGACTAGTCTCCCAGTCCCTGCCGCTGAAAAACATCCCCACAGCATGATGCTGCCACGACCATGCTTCACCGTAGGGATGGTGCCAGGTTTCCTCCAGACGTGACGCTTGGCATTCAGGCCAAAGAGTTCAATCTTGGTTTCATCAGACCAGATAATCTTGTTTCTCATGGTCTGAGAGTCTTTAGGTGACTTTTGGTCAACTCCAAGCTGGCTGTCATGTGCATTTTACTGAGGAGTGGCTTCTGTCTGGCCAATCTACCATAAAGGCCTGAATGGTGGAGTGCTGCAGAGATGGTTGTCCTTCTGGAAGGTTCTCCCATCTCCACAAAGGAACTCTGGAGCTCTGTCAGAGTGACCATCGGGTTCTTGGTCACCTCCCTGACCAAGGCCCTTCTCCCCCTGATTGCTCAGTTTGGCCGGGCGGCCAGCTCTAGGAAGTGTCTTGGTGGTTCCAAACTTCTTCCATTTAAGAATGATGGAGGCCACTGTGTTCTTGGGGACCTTCAATGCTGCAGAAATATTTTGTACCCTTCCCCAGATCTGTGCCTCGACACAATCCTGTCTCAGAGCTCTACGGACAATTCCTTCGACCTCATGGCTTGGTTTTTGCTCTGACTTGCACTGTTAACTGTGAGATCTTATATAGACAGGTGTGTGCCTTTCCAAATTATGTCCAATCAATTGAATTTAGCACAGGTGGACTCCAATCAAGTTGCAGAAACATCTCAAGGATAATCAATGGAAACAGGATGCACCTGAGCTCAATTTCGAGTCACATAGCAAAGGGTCTGAATACTCATGTAAATAAGGTATTTATTTTTGTTATTTTTTATACATTTGCAAACATTTAAAAAAAAAAAAGTTTTTTGCTTTGTCATTATGGGGTATTGTGTGTAGATTGAGGACGAGAAAAAATTATTTAATCAATTTTAGAATAAGGCTGTAACGTAACAAAATGTGGAAAATTCAAGGGGTCTGAATACTTTCCGAATCCACTGTATCTGTAGCGTTTTCTTCTGCGAACCCAAAACACAAGGTGGTTGCTATAGTGGCTCCACTTGCAAACAGTTAAGTTGTTACTGTGCTGATGTGCATCTTTGTTCTCCAGCACTCAATTATGTGTTTTGAAATGTAATTTGCTGCAATATTGAAGCAATCAATCAATCAAATGTATTTTATAAAGCCCTTCTTACATCAGCAGTTGTCACAAGGTGCTTATAAAGATACCTAAAACCCCAAAGAGAAAGTGATGCAGATGTAGAAGCACAGTGGCTAGGAAAAACTCCTTAGAAAGGCAGGGACCTAGGAAGAAACCTAGAGAGGAACCAAGCGAGAGAGAGAGAGAGAGAGAGAGAGAGAGAGAGAGAGAGAGAGAGAGAGAGAGAGAGAGAGAGAGAGACAGAGAGAGAGAGACAGAGAGAGAGACAGAGAGAGAGGGTTGAAACAGCAGATTCAAAGCAGTTATTGTTGTACTTTCAGCATATTAATATTGTGTGCTTTTGCATGCATTTCAGTGTCTTGAGAACATCTGTCTGTCTGCATAGCCTTTCAAGTCACATTGAGATGCATGCAGAAGTGGGATACTTCACAGGGCTCTTCTATTATGCTCCAGTGCAAAACAGTCATAATGATCCAATGGATTTTACTCTCTAGTAATTTAGCCAACAATTAAGTCTCCCATGTACAATTACTTTTGACTATTGATCACCTCACATGTGTAGGGCAGGCTAATTAGTGGAAATAAGTAAATCGGTCTGAAGACAATAACCATCATCCCTGGGATGCAGGTGGAATGGTCACCTCTTGACTTTATAACACATGTATAACACTTTAACACACTCAGTGCATTGACCCAGCCTGGTCTCATACACTAGACGTAACATAGTAAACATACATACGAGAACACTGAAATTAGTTAGTTAGCTACTTTGCAACTACTTAGCATGTTACCTCACCCTATCCCTTTTAGCTAACCCTTCCCCTAACCCTAACCCTAACCTTAACCGAACGTCTAGCAACCCAAAGGTTGTGAGTTCAAATTTCATCACGGACAACTTTGGAATTTTAGCTAATTAGCAACTTTGCAATGTTAGCTAACCCTAACCCTTTTAGCTAACCCTTCCCCTAACCTTAACGCTTTAACCTAACTCCTAAACTTAACCCTAACTGTAACCCTAACCCCTAACCCTAACCCCTAGCCTTGCAAACATTAACCAGCTAGCCACCTAGCTAAAATTATTGTATGTTTTGCAAATTTATAACATATTATACGTTTTGGAAATTCTTAAAATAAAATATACGTAATGGGCGATGGACATCCACAAATTAATACATACCATACAAAATGTAACATACTGTATCATACTAAATGGAGTATCTCGGATTTAAATACAGAATAATACGAAATGCTCTGAGACCAGGTTGATCGACCACAACTGAATACCCACTAGACAGGAGGTTAAACTTAAGACAGGAGGTTAAACTTAAGACAGGAGGTTAAACTTACCTGCCAGTCATCAATTGACTCCTGGAAGGGCTGCAGAGAGGCTGCACATAGTAATTCTCCAGTTTCACTCCCTGTGCTGCCAGCCTGTCTAGAGTTGGGGTTTTGATCTCGGACCCATGGTAGCCCACATCCCGGAAGCCTTGGTCATCAACCAGGATGAAAATGATGTGAGGTTGAGTAGTCTTGTCAAGATTATTCACTTGGTTCTGCGAATTGCCATTCCAATTTTCCCACGACATCTGATAGCCCCATGTTAGTGAAGTTAACGCGAATAAACTCGCCAGGACACTGAAGAGACACATCTTCATCCCCGACGTTTACACTGCATCAAAACCAAACCATTCGAATCATTGTATTAGTCTCGTAAAAAAATGATAGCGATAGTTGTTTGCTACATTGCAACAAAGTTATTGGCAGTGGTTGTCATAGTGGACAGAGCGCGAGTGCGATGGCACGTTGCACATGTTCGGGGGTAACAGCAACCCTTGGAAATTGTGTCAGCATTGTCCTCAATAGCCTATTCTCATTCTCTAGCCCAATGACAACGTTTGTGTTCGGAAGCCGACGATAATAGCAGTCCAGTCCTTTCAAATGCTACAATACGTGTGTTTGAAGTCACCACCATTAAAACGTTAATCCAAATTTCTGCAATGCAAAACATCTTCCCGTAGGAGTGTTTTATTCCTCGTTTGAAACGTGGTTCCTCTTACAAAAGTCGTTGAATTAACTTCACTGCCTTGCTCTGCAAACAGTTAGAACTGTGTTACATTAATCCCGAACCTCACTTATGTTTCTTCTGGGACGTGAGAGACTTGACAGGTTGGTTTGTGGAGCTCAGTTTCTTTACATGCGAGCGGTCCTTCCCTCTCAGCAACGGCGAGTCTGCTTTAGAACCACCGGTTGCTAGCTAGAGGGGCTGCTGTTCAGTGTGAGCGCTCTCCTCGCACTCCACCATCAACTGCTCAACACTTCATAACTGAAATCTGAGAGATAATTCATACAGCACTGACACTGCCTCCGCGTTCTATCTTTCAACATCCCTGTCTGTCTCGCTCTCCAAAATCCATACATTTAAATAGTGGGGGGAGTACAAAGAGCATTTGCATCAACCTATTGATTGGGTTGTGACAGTGTGGATTAGATAACGTCAATGGGAAAAGTGGAATCCATTTCAACTGTCTTCGATTTTCAGCACTTCAAGGAGTGACATTTGATGTATGGTCTGCCCCTGGAGACAGTCACAAAGTTTGTAATAACAGTGTTGGGTAGATAAATACTCTCTAATCTATTGTAAATGGAGGAAAAACATACATGGTCTGTAATCTTAACATATTTCAAACGTAACAGCTGGAAGCATTCCATAATGCAGGCTTCAACCAACATAAGTCTAGATATGCCATTTATTTATGGAAGGCAATAACTAGATTGGACTTATAGTGGATGGGCATCTGTAGAGATTCGGACAGCTTTTTGAATTGAAGATAATTCAATATGGTAAATGAGTCTTTGGGCTTATGAACAATTCAAAATGTGTGTGCGTGTTGACGTTAGTGGGGGAAAAAGAAGAGGAAATGAGTTCTCTCACAAACTCAAAAAAATTAAGTCAACCACTAATCTAGTCTGAAGGCTAAAACGTCCCATTAGTCCAACATACAGGAACACGTGTCCTACTGCTTGATTATCCGAATGTATTTTTTCCTCTGGCTTACCTTACGTCCCCCAATGGTTCATGATTAACTAGGCTACCTCTCCCCATTTAGGAGTAGACTTGGAGTCAGAGAAAGGATTCATTCAGCTGAAGTTATCTCGTTCATTTTCTGAGGGGGAATCAGCAGCTGGTTCAACCAAGCAGTACCACGAAACTAATCTTAATATTATGATTCTCACTGAGTGTCATATAAAGAGCTGGTGTGAGTTTGTGAATTGGGCCAGAGGTGTCTGAGGAGGAGAGGGTGGGGTTGTACAGTATGTGTTAGTGGTGTGTGGTGTGCGCACGCACACGTGTTTTCGTGTGTGCTTCGTGCATGCTTTCATGTGCGTGCATGCCTGCATGTGTGTGTAAATATAGACTGGGACTTTCTAGGATCCAGTGAGCATTAATGCATGGACCCACATAATGACCCAGTGAGAAGGTGTCTGAGACGTGAATTAATTTTCTGCTCTGCAAACAAGGTTGACAGAATGACTCCAGAATGTCTACCAATGCAAGTTCGGATGTAACTAAGCACAAACGGTGACTGTACCCGCTTTCACTTTCAGAGATGTATCTGAACAGGAGACCGTGCACTCTATCTTGGTATATCTGACAAAACTGTTTCCTCTGTCACCATGGACTACAGGTCAAATGGGGTCCGGGTGAGAAAGGCCAAGGTCCATTTCGGAATGGGTCCAAGCTTTTGGACCTGTGAAGACCTCTACCATGGACAGACACACAGGCAAAAGTCAATTAAATTTTGTTCTAACAACTAAATGTTTCCTGTTGTTACTGAACTTGACCAGAGGCCAACAATGATGTCATCAGAGCCATCATGTCTACTAAATGTCAATGAGAGGGGGATAAATCCCCTTGTCATTAAGGTTAACCCCCTGAGTCTGAAAATCGCTGTTAAACGAATTCCTTTGGAAGAGGACTTGCAAAATCCTCCAATCTTCCAAAGCCGAGGGGATTTTTCCTTACACACACGCGCGCGCACACACACACACAGTTGAGCTCCTTGCATCCTGTGCCATTGCATCATCATCGTGGGTGGGTCCGGTCGGTCGAGGAGTAATGTGACTCAGCATGAGTTCATTGGCCCTCCTTTACAGTTCTGACCTCTCAAAGTGGGTGGATGAGTGCATCATTGAAAACATCATCCTCTCTTAAAGTACAAATGCCCATGCATGTAGACCACCCCCAAACAGACGCTGGGGACTGCCAACCCACGGTCTCTGTTCCAGGAACCAACCTCTCAGCACATTCCCACTGAGCTGTCTTCCTGCATAATTGCCTCATTGTTGAGATGACTCATTTTACAAGGCGTAGGGAGGTGGAAGAGGAAAAAACGTACCAAATTGCCAAATAATAATGATGCTTCCTGCTGAGACTTTGAGGAAAGCATTTTTGATTTATGGAAGTTTCTGTGATAGGCCAGTCAACTTTGTGATAGCTCTCTGCACCCACTATTATAGACATTTAGACATGATTTCCTGCTTATAGAAGGCTGCAAAGCCTATGGCCACATTGCACAGGTACAGAATGTTAATATTTCCATGCACTCAAAATGTTTTGTCTAACAGGGTTGACACTGAAATTACCCTTTTTGTTAGTGGTAGAGAAGAGACAAATCTCCATGTTATCTCCATGCTCAGGTGTTGCCATCGAAATTACAGTTGGGGAAGTCAATGACTGAGTGGGACCCACATGATCTAAGGTACTCACCCAGCAGTACTGTCATTGCGTCAGACATTTCAGAGTGGGTTAGGGGAAATACCCCCCTTTTGCCATAAGAACAGCCTCAATTTGTCAGGGGGCATGGACTCTATAAGGTGTCGAAAGCGTTCCACAGGGATGCTGGCCCATGTTGGCTGGGTATCCTTTGGGTGGTGGACCATTCTTGATACACACGGGAAACTAAGTTCTTGACACACTTAAACCGGTGCGCCTGACACCTATTACTATACCCTATTTAAAGGCACTTAAATATTTTGTCTTGCCCATTTACCCTCTGAATGGCACACATACACAATCCATGTCTCAATTGTCTCATGGCTTAAAAATCCATCTTTGACCTGTCTCCTCCCCTTCATCTACAATGAATGATGTGGATTTAACAAGTGACCAATAAGGGATCATAGCTTTCACCTGGATTCACCTGGTCAGTCTATGTCATGGAAAGAGCAGGTGTTCCTAAGGTTGTGTACACTCAGTGTATATCCCTGATCTGCCGATATGAAGGGAATGTAAACTATGTATGTGCTGTAGATAACTCTTCTATGGTGCTGTAGCTAACTCTTCTATGGTGCTGTAGCTTACTTTTTTATCATTGTCAAGCCATACCTGATCTCAGGCATGACAATATGAGTGAACAAAAAACTGATATGGAGGTTTCAAGTGCAGCCCAAATCCCAGTGACTTAAGCTCAGTCTCTGAGACAGGTTTAAAAGATTGTCAATGCTAGTCTGTGACATGTGAAACAGCTTTATTCCGCCAAATCCTTTCCACCTCAACAGAGTGCACCTTCATCACACGCAATGGGGTCCGATCAAGCGGCCGACCCGACCATCTGGAAATAACTTATCCACCCCTCCGACAAATATAATGAGTCAGTCAGCTGATCTCTTGACTGCGTAGCCAGGATATCCATTCCAAATGGCTGGCAAATCCAATCACAGAGCATTATGGTTATAATTATCTGCAGGCGCTACAGGGCTCCCAATGAACGCTGATTAAAAACTACAGCAAGAACATAGAGCTTTTTTCCTCTTAGTACAAATCATGAGCCAGCTCCTGCTCCTGTATTTAAAGGGCCTGACTGCGCAAAAACTAGCCTTTTTTGTGGAGAGCTTTGTGTCCCCCAAATGCGCAAATCATCTCCATTTGAAAATGAGGAGAAAAAGTATATTGTTCTAGTCAGGAGCAGAAAATGAAGTGAAAACAATAGTAAACTTTGGTATGGATTGTCCAAGCTCTTACAATATCATTATTTCTGCATGCCGTTATCAATATAGCTATGCTATTATGCTGTGTAAGGGAGTGAGAGGGTGTAGACCAACTCTGTAAATGGTGTTTAATGAGACACAATTATGAAATGATGCTTGCTTTGTTGTCTGTATCGATGGGTGGCTGTTCCAGCCAACTCCCTACTGCTTTGTTAGCATGTCAGACATGCCCCAGCACAGACGAGACGACGCACCGACGGGGCTGAGACAAAAGGCCTTGTTTGCTCGTGCTCTGGTGAATTCAGGTATGCTATTTCCCTTCCCTGATAGAATCCCTGCTTGGCTATGATTGTGTTACTACGGTGGTGGACAAGAACAAACACATAGTCTCACCTGTCACCAAGAGGTTGACGGAGAGAAAGAGGGACTCGGAGGTGCGACTTGCAATGGAGTCTTAGTCAAGACAACCAAAATCAGGCATTGTCAGCCTTTTTTCCAATGCAAATTAAATAGCTGAAATAAAGGTCAGTGTTCCATGACTTTTAAAAAGCCAACAGTGAGGTAGTTATTTCCCCAATAGACCTACTAACTCTATTTTATTCAGCTTTATTAAAACAAGATTTCCGGGGTGCGGTGCATAAGTAGTAAGGAAGATGGACACAGAGATAGCAGCAGAGAGCGACTTGACTTGACACCTTAAGAGTGCCGATAATGGTGATGAAAAGGACAGACTGATTTCTTTCCAGACAGTCTGGTTGCCCCCTCAGGTACTAGGTGTTGAGTGAAAGGCGTGCCTGCTAAGTGGACACCCATGCTGGTGTTATCTGATCGGAGTTTAGCAGGATCAGTTGTTTCATCTCCCTCATCTCGTCTTCGTCTCTTCTCCCCCAACACACAACACAGCTGAGGAGATTGCATTGCAAATGCTGCTGGAGCAAAAAAGCACAACGAGACAAAACAAGAGTCGGGGCTTTCAACCAACAAACCACAAACCAAAGACGATATTAGATCATGTAATGTCTGGTTTGTACTCTCACATGAAGGAGATAAGAATCTGACCAAGTCAGTGAGGATGATATGGAAGGGAAAGAGTGAAGGATGAGGAGGAGAGGAAGGGCAGAAGAAGACACGAAGGACAAAGGACACAAGACAACACAGTACACAAACAGAGCTAGATGATTCAGTAGCTTGAGGGAGAAGTTCACTGTGGTCTGATTGGAGGACTATCTGAGGCCAATTTTGACCTTTGACCTCTTAACATGTCTGGGCCAGCCATTGGCAGAGAATAGGGCTCTTGTGTTGAATAACAGGTAGGATTGCGACACACACTAACACACATAGCCTCCATTGGTTCATTATGTCATAGGCTGTCGCTGGAACTCAAAACTCCACTAAAATCAACAACCTATCGAAATAATACCCAATATCCTAAACAAAGTTGACTGGTTAATAAATAAGTTGGCTCTCGGCTCAGGTAAATCACTTCCCGATACGGCTATGCGACCTCTATTAGGGGGCTTGTGTTGTTATTTCAGCGTGGTTGATTTTGGCCATGTGCACAGC
Source organism: Coregonus clupeaformis (assembly GCF_020615455.1). Taxonomy (NCBI): domain Eukaryota; kingdom Metazoa; phylum Chordata; class Actinopteri; order Salmoniformes; family Salmonidae; genus Coregonus; species Coregonus clupeaformis. Next base: position 1,989,460 of record NC_059210.1, on the reverse strand, counting down.
TGGTGCAGAGCACAGCTCCAGTTAGCATGGCAAGTGCTTAATGTGTTATCCAGTTGGCTCGAATGACTGTATCAACAAGACCTGTTTTCTCTCTGTGTACGATGAATTAGGGCAACACCCTTCGCCAGCAGTCCCCACCGGACAGTCATCATGGTGAGTTCCAAAGCAAGACTCTAAAAACTGTACCTTGGCACATGTCACATGTCTAGCTTTAGAGATGATAAAACCACCCAATTTGTACGTCTACCTTGCATAAGAAGGCAGAGGAGAGAGAGATATATTGATTGATAGGGAAGACGTTTCAGGGTCACTATTGAAGACTGGAGCGTACAGTGTACTACTGGCTCTTGGCCCAGTGTTTCCCTTTGGTCTGGAGCTTCTGTTCTCCTCTTCAGAAATGTCTGGAATCTCAGGAGCTCCCTCTTTCTCTTGCTTTCTTTCTCTTTCTCTCTCCCTCCTCTCTCTCTTAGTAGAAAAAATAAACAAATAAAGTAGAACAAATAAACAAACATGGGCCCCCATAAAAGAGAGGCAGAGAGAAAGAGGTGGTGAGAAAGAAGGAACGAGAGAGAAAGAAAGAGAGAGAGGAGAGAAAGAGGGGTAGAGAGAGAGAGAGAGAGAGAGAGAGAGAGAGAGAGAGAGAGAGCGAGAGAGAGGAGAGAAAGAGGGGTAGAGAAAGAGAGAGTGAGAGAGAGAGAGAGAGAGAGAGAGAGCAGGCACGTGCGAGAGAGAGCGCTGTTCCTGGCTGAGTAGCGATGTCTGGAGCTCCAGGTGGGTCCTGAGGTCCTGATTCCACTCCAGCAGTAGGAGGGAGAAGAGAGTATGGAAACGATGGAAAATAAGCATGAAGAAGTGGGAGGAAAGAAAAGCAAACGTGCAGGAGAGGGGCTAGAGGAGAGGGGCTAGAGGAGAGGGGCTAGAGGAGAGGGGCTAGAGGAGAGGGGTAAGACAGCTGAATTGAAAGGACAAGATGGTAGAGCAAGTGACAACAGGTAGAACAGTGAAGGAGAGAGAGAGAGAGAGAGAGAGAGAGAGAGAGAGAGAGAGAGAGAGAGAGAGATAGAGAGAGGAGTGAAGGTAAAATGAGTGATGAGAAACAGACAGATGATGTAAAAAGAGAGGGGTAAAGTGATGAGTCAGCTGGGGTAAACTCTGTAACATTTACTTTTGTCACCCATTCTAAATGTCCCCCACATGGGAACTATCCTCCACCCTCTTCCTAATCCTCCTCCTCCACCTCACACACACACACAACCCCGCCCCCCAGCCCAACACCCACCCACACACTCTCTCCTCAACCCAAGAACCACCCACAGTTCTTATTTTCTCGGTGTACCAGAACAGAACTATAAAGGCGGGTGGGCCTTGCACTGTCTATGCCAAGCCCTGAACTAGGAAGAGAGTGTAAAGTGAGCGCTTGGCGTGTCCAGCCAAGAGATGACTGCATGGTAAAACTATGTGAGTTGCTGCCTGTATGACAGCCGCCAGGGTAGGCAGCATACACACAGACGGTGATCTATACAACGAAGTATCCTGCAGAACCAGCGGGAGCCCCAGTCCCCAACCGTGCCAAAATAAAGGAGAGGTAGTTGTGGTTTGTGTACATGGTGTTACCACGTTGTAAATTTTAACCGTTCCTGTGGCGTGCGGGTCTGTGTGACGTTGCCGCGCACCGCAGCTCAACTGTGACACATACACACAGTACTGTCAAGGTTGTCATCGGTTATATTATTTGATTGGAATGGTGTGGAGATTTGGGTTTGTTCACTCAGTTTGCTGTTTGCACTCTCCTCCTATAGTTCCTCTTGTTTTCCCTCCCCCTCTCTGTATCTTATTCTCACTAATTTCTCTCCTCTCTTTTAATGATGCTCTAGAACTTTTTAATAATTTCAGACAGTAGTTTTAAAAGTGGTGCTCACGTGCCAAAATGGGTCCCTGTTTTTTGTATATACCAATTGTGTACTACGTCATCCATTTCGTATGATATGTTACAGAAGAAGAAAAAAGCAATTTGTATGATATGTTATTCATCCAATTTGTACAATATGTTTTCGAATTTGTTGTGCATAAGATCCCAGACTGCACCTTTAAAGACCATAACAGGTACATACAGTATGTGTTTGTGGTGGAACGGTTTCCACCCCTCACTCAACACCACTGAACCAGGCAGCACTTCCTGTCTGTGACCCCTATCAACTCACAGAGGTGAAAGGTCATACCACTGGACAGATGTTTCTCAGTTAACCTAGCATGTAAACCAGACTCTCTCTACCTCTCACTTCCTTTCCCTCTCCCTCTCCCTTTTCCCTCTATCTCTGCCTCTCTTTCTCCCCTCTCTCTCCCTCACTCTCTCCCTCTCGCTTTTTCTCCATACACAGTTCCTACCACTCTAACCGCTCCCATGCAGTGAACCTAAAGTAAACCTTGTGTCTGTCTCTGTGGGTGAGAGAAACAGGGTGCCGGTCCCGGACCGATGAAATGGAAAATCGCCGCTCTCCCATGTTTCCCATTTGGGATTTATTGGCTTGATGGATGTGGCCTGGGCATCAGTGAGCGTGGTGCCCAAGGGTTTACCTGCCATCTGGGGAGGAATACATTTTCTCCTCTCATTCCCCATTCACCCGAAAACAGGGGCTGCTGTGCAAGCTCAAACAGTGCAGACTGAGGGGAGAACTGGAGAGGTAGGGAGAATGAGGGGCTGAGAAAGAGAGCGAGAGAGAGAGAGAGAGAGAGAGAGAGAGAGAGAGAGAGAGAGAGAGAGAGGGGGAGATTGAGAGAGTGAGAGAGAGAGAGAGAGAGAGAGAGAGAGAGAGAGAGAGAGAGAGAGAGAGAGAGAGAGAGAGAGAGAGAGAGAGAGAGAGAGAGAGAGAGAGAGAGAGAGAGAGAGAGAGAGAGAGAGAGAGAGAGAAAGATAGAGAGATAGTCATCGGGAAGAAAACAGTTTTTCAGCAAAATACACACTGATGTGTTGAAATCCAAAGAAAGAGAGTAAGAGGCAGAGGAAGAGACCAAGGGCTCTATGTTCAGCTGGCTATTAGCCAGCGCAATTGTCAAACGCACACTCATTTGTAATCTGCACCTCAGATATTGCACCAGGATTGGTAGTTTACCTGTCTTATATGAGCTCGCTTGCGCTGAAGTGGGAAGGGTGGCAATATCTGAGGTGTGTCCTTAAAAACGTGCGGCAAAGTGCCAATTCCAGGCAGCGCTGGTGGGGATATTTAAGACCAACCAAAAGCTGGTTTAGCAGTAACTCGGTTGGTTATGGCATGGATTTTGACACCAGAAGCGCAGCCTATCCAGCCGTGACGCATTGTGCCCATATGCCCATTGAACAAGAGAGGTGTGCATTTTGTGCCCGTAAACCTTGTATTTAGAAAGATAAAAACAAATGTTTTTTCCCATTTCGTTTCATTTGATTAAAAACCAAGCATAGCCCTTATAGGCTACCTTTAACTTACAATAACGAAAGCTGGTTCAACAGCAATACGTCTGGTGTATGTCTTATCCTGGCCATGCATTAGCCAAGTAGCCTATCCATAAAAGGTTTCTAAATGATTTACTCGTGAGGCTTTTATCATCATGCTTTTCCATTATTCACAATTCACCTGCAGTGCATATGTTACTCCAATCAGGTGTCCACACTTTCAAAGAGCGACTCTTGTCTGGTTACCAAAGACACGCTACTCCAAACATAGGCTATTCAAATGATTCATTCCTATAACACCACATCAATGGTGGGCCTAGGCTATATATTGCTTATTGAGAAGGTGCCTCACACATATAGTACAATTTACGGGAGCATAGTATTTTTTATTTGAGGAGAAGTGCGACACATAAAAGCTTAGTCGTTGAAGCCAATTCCCAACATGTTGACACTCCAAACATATTGAGCAAACACTGGATGTTCTTCTATACTGTTGCTGTTACTCGTTTACTGTAGCCTATGCTATTTAATCAACTGTATTAATCCACAATGGACTAGGAAGAGAATATTCTGTGCCCCCAGCCGAATTGGAGTGGATGACAACACAAAGACCGTCACTAGAGACTGTCAGTAACCTTGAGACAATGGCATGCAGTATTAAGGCATGAAACACATAGATTGGCCAGTGAGTGTCAAGCCCTCATCACACCTATAATTAATTAATGTATCAAAACCCAGGCCTTTCGCGCCACCACCAGCTATTGCGCTCATAATTCCCGCAATGAAAATAGGAAAAATATTTATGACACACCCCCAGACATATAGCCCTACCACTAGCGTTAAGATTTACCATTGCATTAGGTTTGTTAAAATAGAGCCCCAAGAGAGTGAAGGAGATGGACCAACCATAAAAAAGTATATATATAAACAGTCTCCTTTTCCCTTCTCTGGAGTGGCGCATGGCGGAGGAGGGTCAGAGCGGGGGCTATATATACGGTCTTTTCCTCCCTGCTTTTAACAAGATCCCCACCTCACACAAAGGAAGCCCACTGTGGCCGCTGGGTCTATTTATAGCTGCCACACTCCATTCTGGTCCAGGTGGAGGTGTATTAAGTGAGCTAGCTGAGCTCGGGCTGTAATCAGTGGGCCTCAACACACACACACACACACACACACACACACACATACACAAGCTCTGACACAAGATGAATGAGCACTGTTTTCACCCAGGCACACTGACCCTCTTTCACCATACATAAACCCTGTTGAAAATAGCTTTTTTACCTCAACTTATGGCCTCTCTCATTGGATAGTATACACGGCAAAGGTGCGCTACAACAGTAAAGATAACACAGGACTGTGTGTGTGCATGGGCCCCTGGGCATGATGGATCTGCAGACGTGTGTCTGAGACGTGTCTGAGGTACTGGTCTGATGCTTGACATGCAATGAAACATGTAAAAACACATCATGCACATAAATATAAACACATACACAATCTCATACAGTGCTTTCTTGAACAGTATTGCATCATTCCCCTACCAGTATGACCTATGTTGGGTGTTGGATTGCGGTCCGTGGTTCGACACATAAACTTCCCCAGTACCAGTCCGTGTTTTCAGGAGAGTGGCTATTTTGCAATGCCAAAACAACAGGGAATCTACTAATACGCATCCACACTCAGCAGGGATAAACAGAACCAGATGAGTTGTGTTATTGGTTGCGTCAGGGCTGCAAAGGATGGATGGATGGATGCAACGGGACAGTTGTGCCAAAGCCAGGGAGTGAAACAAACACACACCCACACACATGCGCACGCACACACACACTCATGCAAACACACGCATACGCATATGCACGCGTGCACACACACGTGCACACCACACACACACACACACACTCCTCCTCGTACCCCTACAAGCACAACACAACATATGTGTTTGTCATGAGTATTCAAAGTTTACAGTGGTCGTCAACAGATTCATGGGCTCAGCATTATACATCTGGCTAACCGACTATACGGGTGTAAACAATAACATTGGTGCATCATGGGAGGATAGCCTTCTGATGATAAGGCTGACTGAGATGGATAGATAGATTAGGAGGAGAGAAAGAGAGAGCGGCCGGCAGGCATGCATGCACAGACAGCAAAGGGAAAGTTGCTGGATCATCCTCCCACAGTTCATTCTACCAGACCTTTGGGCATACACCCCACATTCACAACAGTTAGCCATAGACAGGTTCCAGTGGCTGTAAACTATATGGAAAAGAAAAATGCTAGATTGGCTATATAAACCCAGCAGGCCTCTCCACACAGAGTCTCATATAGACAGCGAGCCAGCTGCCCTCTGACTGGTCCTGTATGAAAACACAGCCGTGCCGCTGTGCACCGTGACAGGAAAGGCAAGGCCGAGACATAACGTGGCCTGGACAAGGAGATGGTCTGGAACCATCGATTGCAAGTGGAGGGATCGTGTTTCACTGGGGAAGAGAGTGTGGGACGAAGCATGAGAAATCTGTTTTGGAATGGAGAAAAATAGGAAAAGGAGCTTGATAGGATAGTTACAGTATGTGTGTTCAATGTCTGTTTGGTGGGACGTTGATGGAATATTCTCCTAACCCTCAGAAAACTGGACACATGAATGTTCTTGCAACGTTCTCATAAAACGTGTCTAGAACATTAACCTTCAGAAAACTGGACACAGGAATATTCTTGCAACGTCCCATAAAACGTGTCTAGGACATTAATGTTATATATTCTGAGAATATTTTTAACCACATTCTAGATAAATTCTGCTTGACATTAAGGGAATGTTCTCCTAACTTTAATACCAAAACTATTTTACCAGAATTATTTTGCTAGCTAGGATAAAATGTTCCCCTAACGGAAAACTGGACACTCAAACATTAGGGGAACATTATGGGTAACATTACAAAAACGTTCTCTCTCCCTAGAATTTTTAGCTGGGTTACCATTAAACAGAAAACACACACTCTATGCATTAGCCGTTACTATCCTGTGTTTAACAAAGCTTGTTTGAAAAAGAGAGACCTATAGGTAATTAACAGTCCGACACTGGATCGTATTTAGTGACCATCATTAATCAGAGAAGCGTTAGCTGACACACATACACAACTCTGACAGGGCTATAGGCCTGGCATAAACATCCGGTGGTGTGTGTGTGCGTACATTACATAATAAATCATTATGTGTGTGTGTGTGTGTGTGTGTGTGTGCTCAACTCCAGCTGTTGTTTATGGAACACTAGGGAATACAGGCAAAGTGCCAGGAGGATAAGTGTACATGTCCGTCACTAAAGGGATAGTAGCCCCCCACCCCCCTTTCTGTCCTCTCTCTCGCTCTATCTGCTAAGACCTGGGAGAATGAATTTGCTACAAACACTTCATCATACTGTATGTTGACAGCGTAACATCAGCACACAGACCTAACACCTCACACCTCGCATGGCATCTGCTGGTGGGTTTTAACGTTTCGATTCACAAAATAAGCGGTGGCCAAACTTGATATAGTATTAAATAAATAGCACTTATTTTGAGAATCTGTCATTATAAACATGTGCATGTAGAAGAGGAGTTATTATACTTGAATGATGTTGTTATAATGTTTTGTTGCTGTGTGTGAGAGCAGGGGTGTGAGGTGTTATTTCTACAACGATAAAATTGTAGTAATTTAGGCCTAGTGGTACTGGGAACTGAACTCAAAGCAAGTAAGCCATTCAAAAGAGTTGCTGACACCCAAAAGAGTAGAAATAGTATAACCACAGTCTCTTTTGTGAAATGTAACACTGATGCTGAGGTCCTTGGATAAAATGACTGAACAGTTAGATTGCTGGGATTGGACCAAGCTTGGAGAATACTGTTGTTAAAGACCATAGGGAGGACCACCAACCTTTATTTTATCGTCAATGGAAAAGTATCAAATTTTTGCTAATTTAAAGCAGAGACTTTGTCCAAATTCAAACAGAAATGTGAGAGTTAAGGACTTTGTTGCATTCGTAGGCCTATTAAGAAAATATATACAGTGAGTATACAAAACATTAAGAACACCTGCTCTTCCATGACAGACCAGGTAAATACAGGTAAAAGCTATGATCCCTTATTGATGTCACTTGTTAAATACACTTCAATCAGTGTAGATGAAAGGGAGGAAACAGGTTAAAGAAGGATTTGTAAGCCTTGAGACAATTGAGACATGGACTGTGTGTGTGCCATTCAGAGGGTGAATGGGCAAGAGAAAACATTTAAGTGCGTTTGAACAGGTTATGGTAGTAGGTGCCAGGCTTGCCAGGCACTGGTTTGTGTCAAAAACTGCAGCACTTCTGGGTTTTTCACACTCAACAGTTTCCTGTGTGTATCAAGAATGGTCCACCACCCAAAGGACATCCAGCCAACTTGACACAACTGTGGGATGCATTGGTGCCAACATGGGCCAGCATCCCTGTGGAACGCTTTCGACACCTTGAGTCCATGCCCTGACGAATTGTGGCTGTTCTGAAGGCAAAAGGTGGGTTGCAACTCAATTTTAGGAAGGTGTTCCTTATGTTTGGTATACTCAGTGTATATACAGTATGTAGTGGCTATAGGGCCAGGAGTTTTTCTTGACCACATGACCTGAACAGGAAAAAATCCAGACCATATATTCAGTCACATGGGCAGGAAAAACTCCTGGCCCAATTCATCACACCTCCACATATTGGAAAATTAAGCTTTGTCACAGCTAACCTGTGTGAGGCCAAAACTAGTCTGCAGCCCCTTCAACACTATGAGAGTCATCTGGTACACTTTAGGCTTTTACAAGGTCTTCTCCTTCTCCTGTACTGTACTTGATCCAAGGCTAGGTAACCTTTGCTGGCGCACCGGGGAGTACCAGGACTTGGGAAAGGCTATTGGCTATATTTTACACACAAACACAACCCTGCTATGGTGTATTCTACATCTCTTAAATCCTGCATTTAGTTGATGGGCTTTTGTGTTCTTTACCCTTGTCTGGACGTTCACAGAACTTTCATAACTGTTTGATAAGATGATGAATGAGAACATCATGCCTGTGGTAGGGATAATACATGTTTCAATGACCAATGTGTGAGTACTGTGCAACAGATTATTTCACTGTTAGGCTTATAGCCTTTATAGTTTTCTACAGTACCATTGGCAGGAAAGAGAGTGCTTTCCATAGACAACAGCACATTTTCAGGTGTGAAATTATTCCTCAACAGTGTCGTGACATCTGGCAGATGATATAGTTATCGCTGGAAAAATGTAAGATTGTTGCACATATGGTTTTTGACTTGATGGTGTTTTGTAGCTCATCTAAAATGAAAAAAATAGAAAGTGGTGGTCAAAGGCAGGCAGCTGGTGAGAGGGTAAAGGTTAATGGGATCCTTTCATATTCACACATAACTTTTCCCAGTAGCATTATTGCTATCTCTAAAAAAGAATTATGATGAAGAAGATAGTAAAACCTCAAACCCTGAAAGTCATAATGATTTTGTAGTGGCCTATGAATTAGACAGTAAATTATAATAGTGTTGAAATAGACTAGAGTAGGAACATGTTTATAAAAAAATAGAATGGTTAAAGGAGCAATCAGCAGTTGCTACATCCATTATTGGACTTATAAATTAAATGATATGTACCCATTGATTCTTGAAAAATATAACTTATAAATGCCTCATGAGCTTAGTTTTTAACTGTCGTACCCCATCAGAACCCAAAGTACAAGCTTGTTTTACTCATTTTGCATTTTAGTCATTTAGCAGACGCTCTTATCCAGAGCGACTTACAGTTAGTGAGTGCATACATTTTTTCATACTGGCCCCCCGTGGGAAATGAACCCACAACCCTGGCGTTGCAAGCGCCATGCTCTACCAACTGAGCTACAGGGGGGACCCATTACTCAAATTTTTGTAAACAAAGTAAATGTAAACAAACAATGGTTAAAACTATGATTTTGATATCATGGATGATCAGTCCTTGCATCCATAGCGCTGTCTGTGAATTTGAGTGATTACATTTCCACAGCCCCGTCCCTCAGCTTTTTACTGAAACAGTGGCTTTGTTATTGTTGTAACTGCTGATTGGGCCTCATTATTAAGTATTTTAGATTAGAAAAGCATGTAATTGTCATAACATAATATGCTATGTCTGGAGGCTTCTTATATATAATGGCATGGATGAGAAATTACCTGCAGAAGTTTGTAAATCTCTAAATCTACTGAAACATCGCCCTCTAGGGTAAAAAAGCCAACATTGTTGAAACGTCATCAACAATGCGACATGTGGGTAAAAGGCATGCGCAGGAAGTCGAACGCTGACAAATTTCAAACTGGGCGGCGGGTAAAAAGATCTGATGAGAAAATACAATACAATAAAAGGATATAAGTAAATAGTTCAAAGATGACGAGCACACTGAAAGGTATTACCCTGAAAGGAAGCGCTGAGCTTGTGGCCGAGTTTTTCTGTAAGTATTTCACCGACTTGGTTTTATTTTGGCCGTTTTTGCGTTTGATCAAAAAAAGGAAAGGCATGCAGCATGAATAACATGGCGATGATTTTCTTTGTGGAAGCTAGCTAACATTGTTTTCAGGTACCACATCCGCATTTGTGCACGGCCATACGTTGTAAATGTATTTGCTTTAATCTTAGTTAATAACATCGTGTATTTTGTAACTAAGTTAGCTAGCTAACATAGCTACTTTTAGTTTTAGCTAACGTTAACTACCTGTGTGGTTGGCTGTAACGTTAAGCTAACTACGTTGTCTTTCTCCCAGCATTCGGTATCAACAGCATCCTGTACCAGCGAGGGATCTACCCTCCGGAGACGTTCTCCCGAGTCACCCAGTATGACATGAGTCTTCAACTCACTACTGACACCAAGCTGAAGAACTACCTGACCAACGTGGTATCTCAACTCAAAGGTACAGAATGAAATAAACGCAATTTAATTGAATTTAGCACATGCGCAGAACGTTATATGGGGGGGGCAGGGGTCAAGGACTGCCATCTTATCAGACAGTACAGTCATCTTATCTCTGATCTTAACTCAGAAAACAGTACCCAATTGTCATTATTGAGTAAAAGTAGCGATACCTTAATAGAAAATTAAGTGAAAGTCACCCAGTAAAATACTGCTTGAGTGAAAGTATACAATTATTTGGTTTTAACTATAATAACGTTTCAAAAGTATAAGTCATTTAAAATTCCGTATATTAAGCAAGCCAGACGGCACCATTTTTTTTTTTCATTTAGCAGACGCTCTTATCCAGAGCGACTTACAGGAGCAATTAGGGTTAAGTGCCTTGCTCAAGGGCACATCGACAGATTTTTCACCTAGTCAGCTCGGGGATTAGAACCAGAGACCTTTCGGTTACTGGCACAACGCTCTTAACCACTAAGCTACCTGCCGTTTTTATTTATGGTTAGCCAGGGGTCAACAGAGATCATTAAGGCGCGGTCGGCATTTTGTAATGCAGCGGCTTGAAGCGGGCGATCAGATCAGACAATTTTGGGATGAAAATATTTGTTTTGTCCCGCAGATTATTTGGAAACTGTAGTATTTCTGCATTCCTCTCCTCTCTTTGTTCACATTGGCAGTTTGAAGTGAATCAAATCCTATTTATTTGGATATCCGATTCGAATCTGTACTTTTTCCTGCAGTCTGAATAAATGTGGCTTGATATAAATCTGATTCCTGGCCATGTGAATTGTCTGAATGGTCAAACCTGTTTGATTTGCCCTTAAGGCAGGGTTCTTCAATTCCGGTCCTGGAGGGCCGAAACACCTCTGTTTTTCATCCTCTCCTTCTAATCAGGGGCTAATTCAGACCTGGGACACCAGGTGAGTGCAATTAACTACCAGGTAGAAATAAAAAACAGAAGTGTTTCGGCCCTCCAGGACCGGAATTGAAGAACTCTTCAAACTACATCTAGCGTATTGGCTGATATAGCCCAGTAATACCGATAGCCCAATATAATGGGCCACGTGAGAATCACTGTTTTTAAAACCATTTTTAAAGGTTATTTTTGCACATTGAAATAGGGCACAACATTGCTGTGACCATGGCTGGCAAGTGAGCTGCGTCGTCACATATGCCTGAATTAATATTGCGGGACTGCGGTTGGGTTAGGGATCTGTTCTTGCGGTAGTGGGTTGGAGTCGGACAGAAAGCTGCAGGTGCAGGATGAATAAATCAGTCCTGTCGCAGGCCTCTAGCCAGGGGCACACTCCAACCCTCAGACACATTTACAAACGAAGCATCTCTACTGCCAGATCAGAGGCAGTAGGGATGACTCTTGATAAGTGTGTGAATTGGATACTTTTCCTGACCTACTAAGCATAAAAAATATAACGAGTAATTTTGGGTGTCAGGGGAAATGTGTGGAGTAAAAAGTACATTATTTTCATTAGGAATTCAGTGAAGCAAAACTAAAAGTTGTCAACTATAAATAGTCAAGTACAGATACCCCCCAATAAAACGACTTAAGTAGTACTTTAAAGTATTGTTACTTAAGTACTTATGCCACTGCATATAAGATACAGCACTTGACTTTATACCTGGCCTTTACTACAGTCGCTTGTGTGGCTATTAGCCCTGTGTTATTTCTCACAACAGTCAAATAAGATGTCATATTTCACAACTTGGTGTGTTGATTTTCTAGCCTGTCTGTGCCACTAGTCTGGACAGGAGTCCATTGTAAATGCAGTATTCATGCAGAAATGTGCTGTTCTTTGATTGGTTCTCATGCATTGTTTGGATTTGTAAATCCAGCAGTTGTATTGGAAGGGAGCTGCGCTGGGGGGCTGTGTGCGGTTGGTGTTTGGGTGATCGATACAGAGGAGAACCAATCAATAAAAAAGCACTTCCGCTTTATTATCGAGGCATCATGCAGACATAAAAATAAGGATGTTCCATTTGATTTCAATTTTTACCACACCCCTTTTGATTTGAATGAAACTTTCCATACATACAGTATTTGCCCATGGTGGAAGTGGTCAGAAAGTGACTTTTTGGACCTGAATGCCAAAACATTCAAGTGATAGAGGTGCTTAAAGTTGGCCCATTTTGTATACCCCATTCATAGACGCAAACTAATTTAGTGCTTATTGACGATAGTAACTTCTGACCAGGGGAGTTTTGTTAAGACCCCCGACGCTTGCTCTGCTCTAAACATTTACCGCAATCGATGCGTGTTCTGTTTTGGAAATGCTTATCGGCAAGAGGGAAAACAACCAAACTACTACACACCTTTTATTGAGTTACGGTTAGTTTTCCCACACGGCCATATCTCCATGCTACAGTGCTTGTTTACGGAAGACAGAGGCGGCCACTTGTGCTAATTAGCTATCTAGTGTGCTCCGTACACCTGTGTGACCTACTGCCAAATTCTCTAAAACGATGTTGGAGGTGGCTTAAGGTAGAGAAATTAACATTCAGTTCTCTGGCAACAGCTCTGGTGGACATCCCTGCAGTCAGCATGCCAATTGCACGCATCTGTGGCATTGTGTTGTGATAAAAACTGCAAGTTTTAGTGGTCTTTTATTGTCCCCAGCACAAGGTGCACCTGTGTAATGATCATTCGATCATTGGATTCGGCTATTTCAGCCACACCTGTTGCTGACAGGTGTATACAATCGAGCACACAGCCATGCAATCTCCATAGACAAACATTGGCAGTAGAATGGCCTTAATGAAGAGCTCAGTGACTTTCAACGTGGCACCGTCATAGGATGCCACTTTTCCAACAAGTCAGTTCGTCACATTTCTGCCCTGCTAGAGCTGCTCCGGTCAACTGTAAGTGCTGTTTATTATGAAGTGGAAACGTCTAGGACAGGGGTGTCAAACTCATTTTAGCTCAGGGGCCACATGGAGGAAAATCTATTCCCAAGTGGGCCGGACCAGAAAAATCATGGTATATATAACTTAAAAACAACAACTTCAGATTGTTTTCTTTGTTTTAATACGATCAACATACAACATAAAGCTGGAGCCTGAGGACAGTGTGTCCAAAATAGTACAAGCACAACATCACTATTAATCATAAAACACGTCAAGTTTATTTGAAAATTCTAAAGAAAAAGAACACACAAACACACAATGCCTCAGTGATTAACAGAACTGTTTCACAGATCACAGAGCTATATCAGGGTGTCATTTCTCAGGCAGAAATGTAGATAAAAATAATGACATCCTGTTCCCCAAACAAGTGCAAGAACCACAGAGTCAAGAATAGGTTAAATATACAAATAAAATCAATTAAAAACAATAGCACATCAACATAAAAACATATAAACATAAATCTGAAAGCGTTGCTCAAACTCCCGTAACAGTCCCGTTATTTTATCTTTGAACCGCTTCATGTCTGCCACATGTTGGGTCGCGCACACATTTTTCAGACAGGGGGAGTGAGCTGCATCACCACCGGCAAGTTGCGTCTCCCACAATGACAGCTTCAACTTGAAATAACTAATGCTGTCATAATACTGCGTGACAACTTTGTTGCGCCCTTGCAGCTGTTTGTTCAAGTTATTCAGGTGCTCTGTAACATCCACCATAAATGCAAGGTCCTGCATCCATTCTGCGGAATGAAATTCTAACACTGGTTTGCCCTTTTCTTCCATGAACTGTTCAATTTCTTCTCGTAAATCAAAGAAACGCCTCAGCACAGCACCTCGGCTTAACCATCTTACCTCAGTGTGGTATGGCAGGCCATAGATGTGGTCTTTCTCTCTGAGAAGGCTGTCAAACTGACGGTGATTCAGGCTTCTGGATCGGATGAAATTAACAGTTTGGATGACCACCTTCAAGACGTTATCAATTTTTAATGACTTGCAACACAAAGCCTCCTGGTGCAAAATACAGTGAAAAGTCAAAAAATCACGTCCTCCATTTGCAGATTGCACTTTCTCTCTGAACTTTGTCACAACGCCTGCTTTTTTCCCGATCATTGAGGGCGCACCATCTGTAGCCAGGCTGACAGCGCGGGACCAGTCCACTCCGACCCTGTCCAGCGCGCCAACGAGTGCGGTAAAAATATCAGCTGCTGTCGTTGTATCTGTCATCGGCACCAACTCCACGAACTCCTCGGTGACGGTCAATGTGTCATCAACTCCGCGGATGAAAAAATGGCCAGTTGTGCAACATCTGTAATGTCCGTGCTTTCATCAATTGCAACCGAAAACGCAATAAATGACTTTACTTTTTGCTTCAACTGGCTGTCCAAATCCACTGAAAGATCGGAAATCCTGTCTGCAACTGTGTTTCTTGTCAGGCTGATATTTGCAAAAGCCTGCCGCTTTTCAGGGCACACAATCTCCGCTGCCTTCATCATGCATGTTTTTACAAATTCACCCTCACTAAATGGTTTTGAAGCCACTGCGATTTCATTAGCAATGAGGTAGCTAGCTTTCACTGCAGCGTCACTGATGTCTCGGCTGTGAGTAAATACAGACTGCTGTTTCTTCAGACCCGCCAACAGTTCATTCACCTTCTCTCATCTCTGCTGTCCTTGAAAGTTGTCATATTTGTCGGCATGAAAACTCACATAGTGGCGACGAAGGTTATATTCTTTCAGCACTGCAACATGCTCTGAACACACCAAACATACAGCTTTCCCATTCAATTCCGTGATTAAATAGGATGACCATTTTTCTTGGAACACTCTGCACTCTGCGTCCACTTTTCTCTTTTTTGACAGAGACATATTGGGGCAATGAGGGTGCCAAAGCACATAATGTTAAAAGTAGAAGCTGTAATAAATATCGCGGGCAAAACAAAGTAACTCATTGGCTGCACGTGCTTGACCTACTTGCTCTGCCCCGGTATAAACAGTTTGCTTGCTTAACACAATTGGTATAAACAGTTTGCTTGCTTAACACAATTGCTTAACACAATTGGAACAGCAGTTTATTTTATTGAAAAATTGCAGCGCATTTTTATACTTTACACAATTTTTTTTTTTTTATCATCTCGCGGGCCGGATTAAACCCGTTTGCGGGCCGGATTAAACCCGTTTGCGGGCCTGATCCGGCCCGCACGTTTGACACCCCTGGTCTAGGAGCAAAAACTGCTCAGCTGCGAAGTGGAAGGCCACACAAGCTCACAGAACAGTAGTGCTGAAGCACGTAAAAATCGTCTGTCCTTGATTGCAACACTCACTACAGAGTTCCAAACTGCCTCTGGAAGCAACGTCAACATAAGAACTGTTCGTTGGGAGCTTCATGAAATGGGTTTCCGTAGTCGCACACAAGCCTAAGATCACCATGCGCAATGCCAAGTGTCGGCTGGAGTGGTGTAAAGCTCGCCGCCATTGGACTCTGGAGCAGTGGAAACGCGCCAAAGCATAGTGCCAACTGTAAAGTTTGGAGTAGGAATGATGGTTCGGGCTAGGCCCCTTAGTTCCACTGAAGGGAAATCTTGACGCAACAGCATACAATGACATTCTAGACAATTCTGTGCTTCCAACTTTGTGGCAACAGTTTGGGAAAGGCCCTTTCTTGTTTCAGCATGACTGTGCCCCTATGCACAAAGCGAGGTCCATACAGAAATGGCTTGTCGAGAACGGTGTGGAAGAACTTGACTGGCCTGCACAGAGCCCTGACCTCAACCCCATCGACCACCTTTGGGATTAATTGGAACGCTGACTGCGAGCAAGGCTAATCACCCAACATCAGTGCCCGACCTCACTAATGCTATTGTGGCTGAATGGAAGCAAGTCCCCGCAACAATGTTCCAACATCTAGTGGAAAGCAAAGGGGGGACCACCACAAACTTTTGGTCATGTAGTGTATGTAGATCTCTGGTGTAAATGGGAAGGTGCACGCAGCACAGAAGGAGCGAAGGAGACAAGGCCAAAAAGACAACGTGAGAAGAAGCAGATAGAAACGGCAATAAAATAAATAAATAGGTTATTGCGATATACTTTAGGCATTTTGGAATATTGCTCAAAAACATGAATCCAATTAATGTAATATCGGCCAGCGCTATTCTAAACTGTAAAACACAGCATCAAATACAGAGCCAAATGTGGGCGAGTGTAATGGCTGAAAACCCTACATCTGGTTTACGCAAAGATAATTGACCTTTTTAAGGTAAAAAAAAAAATGGGGGGGTTCGTCTAGAAATTGTTTGACAATAATAATAATATGCCATTTAGCAGACGCTTTTATCCAAAGCGACTTACAGTCATGCGTGCATACATTTTTGTGTATGTGTGGCAATCCTGTTTGTAAAGTTTTAAATGATCTCAAACTCACCCGTTTAATATTTTCCAGTGAAGAAGACGGATGCCTCATGGTATCGTGGGGTGTGCAAAAAGGGGTCAACGTTGAGCACCTTTATTTTCTGAACGTTTTGGCGTTTAGGTCCGAAAAGTCAAGTCCACTTCTATGTATGGAAAGTTTAACTCAAATCAAAAGGGGTGCGGTCAAAAAGTGACTCTGAAGTCAGGAAGACTGAGTTATGTGTCAGCCAGACTATTGGTTTTCCCCATCTTGATCATTGTTTTCCATTTTCATTCCCTCAGAGTATATCTGTTTTTACTGTAGTTGGGTGTGTAACTTGTGTCTCTGTGTTGCAGAGTGGCTGTTTGACTGCACAGTGCAGAAGCTGGTGCTGGTGATCACATGTCTGAAGACCAACGAGGTACTGGAGAGGTGGCAGTTTGACATTGAGTGTGACAAGAGTGCCAAGGAGATCAGGTAATGGAAGATACTCCAGCAGTGTTCCTGACTACCACACACTACACTACTTTGAACATGGTGGACTATATGTAGCCTTCTGGTACTTCTCACCAGGCTACTCGGAACACTGTCATACTTTGAGAATGTGGGTACTTTTTATGACGAGGTAATCAGTTAATGCCCTTTGGCTATTTTGTTGCATTTGCTATTTCACCGCTTTCCAATGTTGACTTTTCCTATCATTCAGACCGCTGCAGTTAGGACAAGGTTAAGTCATGCCAGACCACTTGGTGCAATAGTGCAGTATGGTTTGACATTGAGAGTAAATGTGTTGTCTTTTTGTATCTCTTCTCTCAGTGCTCCCAGGGAGAAATCCATCAAGTCCATCCAGGATGAGATTCGCTCAGTCATCAGACAGATCACCGCCACTGTCACCTTCCTACCCCTGCTGGAGACTGCCTGTGAGTACCGTGTGTGTGAACCAGTGTTGCCGTTAGTTGTTAATTGGCGGCTTTTGGCCAATAAAAATACAAAAAGGCAAAGAAACCAAAATATTGCCGGCCACATTGTGTGCCAGAAAATATCCTGATGAAAACAAATATCCTATGTGGGTCTTTCTAGAAATAATGAGGCCAATGTGTGACATTGGGATAAAAGTATTGTGAAACAAAAAATAAAATGATTTTCATGCAGTTCCACATGTGTACTTTGAGGAATAAAAGTGAATTGACCCATAACTCCACCTATACAACAGAATGGGCCTAGAGCGATACATCCTTTAAGCAGGGTTCATACAGACATTGGCAAGTCAAATTCAGGGACTTTTTCAAGCACTTAATTGTAATTATAAGGGAGCAGGATAACTTATAAATTGGCTACAATAATTACAAGGACTTTTCAAGCACCAAATTGAGGAAATGTCTGATTTTTGAAGGTAGGCCTATTCCAGTACTTGAATTTCTGAGCTTCAAGTTCAAGTAGGCTACATCAAGGCCCTTGTATTGTTTAAAATTGCAAGTGTAACAGGGAAAGCAAAATGTATTTGTCATGTTATTTCATTACCACTAGGCTATGTAATTTGTCATTATATCCAGAATAATTCATAGGAATAGCGTTGGGTGTTGTGCAATAGTCTATCCTACACAGTTGTGCACAGTGGACTCTCGGTGTCTGATCCGAGGCACAAAAACATGAACACATTACCTTGATACTTTATCTGTTAAATCTAACGAGACCCTGCTGTAAGTCAAGCAGACAACAACAGATGATCAACATCAATTTGCAAGGGATATTAGATCAAATGTGGATCCAGGAACCACTGTCTTCACCAGCGTAAAGAATGAGACACATATTCTGGACATTCCTCGCGAACACATTTTTTCAGATGCAACAACAGCTGTTCGACACTTGACTGTCATTCGAGGAAAAAATCCGTCCTGGATCAGATGTGTGAAAATCTCAGCTGGACACCAAATGCGCATCCAACAAGTATTTTGCATAATTATTGAAGAACCACGTTAATGACAGTATCGATTTATTTTTAAGTATCAAGGTAAGATGACTATCGGGTAGAAGCATTCGTTTTTGCAATCACATTTATTATTTTTGGATTTGTGTGCCCATGAAAACAGCTTTGAGCCCATAACATAAGGAGACTATGTTCCATAGCTGCACTGCATTTTTCAGATCGCTATACAAAAAACTGTCCGACAGCTAGATCCAGGATTCTTACAGGGTTCAAATTCAATGTCTAATTTAACTGATTTAATGGTTTAATATGTTATAACGTCAATTTACTACATAAATGCAAGGACAGAAAAGTAATGTTTTGTCACACGATTTTGGACAAATCTGTCAAGACACCAACTATGATAAAGGATTAAACGGGTTTAAAATAAACTTGTGAATTTTATTGGATAAAGCGATGACCCTCCCCCTTATATCGCAATGTAATGACATAAAAATTATATTTTTATTTATTTAAAAAAAAAGGCAGATTATTATCAATGATTTATCAACAGCTGTTACTAAACTAAAAATAAACGTCCTCTCACTGTCAACTGCGTTTATTTTCAGCAAACTTAACGTGTAAATATTTGTATGAACATAACAAGATTCAACAACTGAGACATAAACTGAACAAGTTCCACAGACATGGGACTAACAGAAATTGAATAATGTGACCCTGAACAAAAGTAACAGTCAGTATCTGGTGTGGCCACCAGCTGCATTAAGTACTGCAGTGCATCTCCTCCTCATGGACTGCACCAGATTTGCCAGTTCTTGCTGTGAGATGTTACCCCACTCTTCCACCAAGGCACCTGCAAGGTCCTGGACATTTCTGGGGGTAATGGCCCTAGCCCCTCACCCTCCGATCCAACAGGTCCCAGACGTGCTCAATGGGATTGAGATCCGGGCTCTTCGCTGGCCATGGCAGAACACTGACGATCAGCCGTCCCTCCTGTCTCCCTGTAGCGCTGTCTTAGGCATCTCACAGTACGGACATTGCAATTTCATTGCCCTGGCCACATCTGCATGCCTCCTTGCATTATGCCTAAGGCACATTCACGCAGATGAGCAGGGACCATGGGCATCTTTCTTTTGGTGTTGTTCAGAGTCAGTAGAAAGGCCTCTTTTAGTGTCCTAAGTTTTCATAACTGTGACCTTAATTGCCTACCGTCTGTAAACTGTTAGTCTTAACGACCGTTCTACAGGTTCATGTTTATTTAATTGTGTATGGTTCACTGAACAAACATGGGAAACAGTGTTTAAACCCTTTACAAGGAAGATCTGTGAAGTTATTTGGATTTTTACGAATTATCTTTGAAAGACAGGGTCCTGAAAAACGGACGTTTCTTTTTTTACTGGGTTTAGTTGTCCAGTGTAGGAAATCCTCACTGGGTTATAGAAAGATCCGTATACATCACTTTAGCTATGCATGGAGGTTGGTTCAAGTTCTCTTTCAGTCACATCTCTCTACTGTCTGTCACGCAGTGAAGTTTTCTGGTATTTTATGTTTTGCTAGATTATTCTCCCTAAAGAGAAATTACAGAAATGTCATGCAAATCCACCAATGAGGATTATTTAGATTAAACTATTTTTCTTCCCCCTCTAATGCCTGGTCAAGTAGTTACCTTAAAAATGATAAGAACCGTGAAAATTAAGTAAGTTAACTAACTACTGGAGGCACATACAAGAGGCAAAATAAATCGATCGAGAATATTGCAAGGCAGATCGGCAGAGGGAGACTTGCATTGTGCAAAGAGCCAATGTTTACTTAGTAGGCTATCATTCCTCTTCGCATAATTATTGCAGTCACTTCCATGTGGTGTTAATGGCATTGGGCACTCCCACCTCCCCCTAAAAAAGCATTACCCTATACGTGACGGCATTAAAATTGGTTTATTTTTTATGGCTGGTTTACTCTAGCCGGACATTTGACAACGCTGCCTGATGCGCCTTGATAACCCTTGACCTTTCTCCCCAGGTGCCTTTGACCTCCTCGTCTACACTGACAAGGACCTGGAAGTGCCGGACAAGTGGGAGGAGTCGGGCCCCCAGATCATTGACCAGTCGGAGGAGGTTCGCCTGCGCTCCTTCACCACCTCTATCCACAAGGTCAATAGCATGGTGGCCTACAAGAGGACCGACTCAGCCTAGAACCAGACCGCTAACCTACGACCCCCCTGTACATAGTTAACTCTCACTGCCTCCTCTCCCCTGCTGCGTACTATAGACATGTTGGGGATTGACTACAACTGATCTACAAGTCATACTTGGTAGTCATTTAGGATGCAAGGTGATTTGTAGATGAGTCAGTTTGGAGTCGCAGACTGCAATCTCAAACGGCACAATGGATATGAAAACAAATGTTACACTGCCCTCTCCTCCCTTCGCAACTCATGTCTCTCTCATATCTTTCTTTAAATACAGTGCCTTCGGGAAACTATTCAGACCCCTTGACTTTTTCCACATTGTTACGTTACAGCCTAATCTAAAATTGATTAAGTTGTTTTTTTCCCCTCATCAATCTACACACAATACCCCATAATGACAAAGCAAAAGTTTTTTTTTCTTTTTACATTTTGCTAATTTATAACAAACGGAAATATCACATTTACATAAGTATGTAGACCCTTTACTTTGTTGAAGCACCTTTGGCAGCGATTACAGCATCGTCTTCTTGGGTATGACGCTACAAGCTTGGCACACCTGTATTTGGAGAGATTCTCCCATTCTTCTTTGCAGATCCTTTCAAGCTCTGTCAGGTTGGATGGGGAGCGTTGCTGCACAGCTATTTTCAGGTCTCTCCAGAGATGTTCGTGTCCGGGCTCTGGCTGAGCCACTCAAGGACATTCAGAGACTTGTCCCGAAGCTACTCCTGCGTTGTCTTGGCTGTGTGCTTAGGGTTGTTGTCCTGTTGGAAGGTGAACCTTCACCCCAGTCTGAGGTCCTGAGCGCTCTGGAGCAGGTTTTCATCAAGGATCTCTCTGTACATTTCTCTGTTAATCTTTGCCCCATCCTGACTAGTCTCCCAGTCCCTGCCGCTGAAAAACATCCCCACAGCATGATGCTGCCACCACAATGCTTCACTGTAGGGATGGTGCCAGGTTTCCTCCAGACGTGACGCTTGGCATTCAGGCCAAAGAGTTCAATCTTGGTTTCATCAGACCAGAGAATCTTGTTTCTCATAGTCTGAGAGTCTTTAGGTGCCTTTTGGCAAACTCCAAGCGGGCTGTCATGTGCCTTTTACTGAGGAGTGGCTTCCGTTTGGCCACTCTACCATAAAGGCCTGATTTGGTGGAGTGCTTCAGAGATGGTTTTCCTTCTGTAAAACTCAGTTTGGCCGGATGGCCAGCTCTAGGAAAAGTCTTGGTGGCTCCAAACTTCTTCCATTTAAGAATGATGTTTTCTTGGGGACCTTCAATGATGCAGACATTTTTGGGTACACTTCCCCAGATCTGTGCCTCGACATCTCAGAGCTCTAAGGACAATTCCTTCGATAATGCAGTTGACATTTACTGTCAACAGTGGGACCTTATAGACAGGTGTGTGCCTTTCCAAATCATGTCCAATGAATTGAATTTACCACAGGTGGACTCAAATCAAGTTGTAGAAACATCTCAAGGATGATCAATGGAAACCGGATGCACCTGAGATCAATTTCGAGACACATAGCAAAGGGTGTGAATACTGTAAATCAGGTATCAGTTTTTAATTTGTAATACATTTGCAAAAATTTGTAATGTTTTTGCTTTGTCTTTATGGGGTATTGTGTGTAGATTGCTGAGGATATTTTACAAATGTAATCCATTTTAGAATAAGGCTGTAATGTAACAAAATGTGGGAAAAGTCAAGGGGTTGGAATACTTTATACTGATTATTCTGTCCTGTCTTTTTCTCTGTGTATCGGTATGCTTTGTTCTTCCTGGCTCACTGCTTTGATGTAAATATTGCCTGTAAGTGGTCACTGATCCATTTTGCGTAAATTTTTTCCTTGTGATCTATCCAGTTCTGAGCCTCTCTGTTTTAAAAGCTAGCGGTTTATGTGTTGTATTTTTAAGAAATATTCCTCAAATATATAAAAGGATCCATTTGATTGTCCTCAAGTCTCATGTGTTACTACTGCAATTGCCCAGAAGGTGGCGGAGTAACAAGTTGTAGGCCTGGTTAGATATCTCTGTAAATGTAAAATAAATGGTTGTTTAGACAAGTATGACGTTATCCAATGTTTGTTTGCACAGATGACATAGCACATAGAAAAGAAGCAGGATCCTTTAATGGGACGTACCATTCAACTTGTCTCAATCTTCTTCAGAGTCAACAAGAGCAGGAGGGGGGAACCCTTCATGTCTTCACACGTAAATGTCATATTACATTACCTCAGCCTCCTAACAACCAACAGGGCTGCTGTCCTGTGACTACTAAACTGTGACTGTGCCTTCACATGCAACACACAGGTCTATTATTGGTGGAGAAGTAACACATGATCATATTTTCTAACCAATTAGAGACTAAAGCCGTGTGGAGTGGAATTGAAGCAAGAAAAGCAACTCACCTAATTTAAACACAAATTCAGGAACAAGTATACAGTACTTCTGGAGACTTCTTCAAGTACAAAATACAACCACAGTAACAACTGTGGTCCTCGAGTGACCACGTACTTCTACACAGATAAGTGCTGCAGTTAGGACATGGTTAAGTAACATTTGGATGAGTTTCTCCTGTGAATGACAGTGATGCAGTCCACGTATCTGTACCTGAAAACTACTATAGTATATTGTGTGAATGTTGGAGGCAGAAAGTTTAGAAAAAGGACAAGTCATTTTCTGATTGAAAGATAGTGAGTGGGTAGTTACTCAGTCATGTCATTCCCTGAATCTGAAGAAATAATTATATATAATGCCATTTTAAAATGTTCCACTATAAAGACGAATGCAAATTACCTCAAGGTAGACTGACAACAGTGCAAATTGATTTTGTGCTTCGACTGTCAAGCGCTGCTTTCAACTTGATTTAAAGACACCCCAGCCTCACATTTACATTTAAGTCATTTAGCAGACACTCTTATCCAGAGCGACTTACAAATTGGTGCATTCAACTTAGAATAGCCAGTGGGACAATCACACATTCAACACGTTTAAAAAAGGAAACACCTGCTGGGCTGGTCCATTATGAGGGCCTACAGGGGGGCGGACAAGTGTCTACATACAAATGGGTAATTTTGAAGTGTGAATTGGACCTTTTCATGTCACAGGAAGGCAGTGGAATCTTCTAGACCTCGTGTCTAGTCTTTGGCTCCTTAACAATTTGCAAAGTTCAAATAATACAACACCTAAAAATACACATGAATGGATGGTTGAGTAAAGTTTTCAAAGCAGAGACATTTGGATCATTTGGTAATAAAACGTACATTGTTTTATAAAGATGTGTGTTCTCAACATGAAACTGACGTTACAGTATAGAAATCTAATAAATATATAAAACAAATAAATATGCAATAGTTATAAGTGACAATGTTACAAAAGATGAACGTTCTCTTAAAACCTTGGTAGTGTGTGGCGTGTGCGTGTTCACCCTGGTATTACTAACAAGCCATTGTGGTGCTGTGTGGTGTGTAGAAAGTAAAGTTGTACCTATACTAAGACCTGGGTTCAAATAGTATTTGTAATCTTTAATTGAGCTTGCCTGGTGCAATGGCACCAATGGAATAGTCCATTGTACAAATCCTGCCATGCCCGTCTGGCACTCCGGGCAAGCTGAAATTATTTGAGAGATTTCAAATACTGTTTGAACCCCTGTCTGTACAGTACTATGGTGTCATATTGATCCCTTGGTGCTCAGTAGGCCGATAGTAGCCGCGCACACACTCTCTTCTCTCCTGTTCAGTCTACTTCACTTCCTCAGACTCAGGGATATACTATAGTGAGACCTCCTTCATGTAGGAAGTCGACTTTGTGCAAAAATAAAAAAAGACTATGGTAATAAATATAGCTTAGTGTTGACGTCTTCTGCTCGGGGGGTGGAGGTGGGGTGGTGTAGGGATGGAGTGATAGTGGGGATGGAGGAGGGACGTTAACCATTTCTACACCGCTCCGTTGAAAAAGCCTTTGTCGCCCTGTTCAGCCAGAATCTTCCAATTCTGTCTGTTCTTCTGGCAGCCCTCGAGTAGTGGGGAACAGGACTCAGACATGCCAGCCAGGGTCTGATGGACAGACAGACAGAGAGAGAGGGGGACAGGGACAATGAGAGCGCACCTTCTTTGTGTCAGTGTTTACATGTCATATGGCCAATTACATTTTTCTTAAACATGACAAATAAAGATCAATCAATCATTTCTGAGCCTCACCTCATACAGCTGTGTACAGATGGCATCGATGAACGATACCTGCATGCTCGGAATCTTATCCCGCTTTTCCCGATTCATCAGATCCTAGGAAAGAAAACGAACTTCAGATTATTATTTTTGTCCAAATCTAATTTGCTCTGAAATTGATATCTGACTTAGCTTGCCAACTAGTAAAAACCTGGCTTTGCACAAAGCCAGCATGTACACATGCCAAGATATTACAATCAGAATCTTGGAGCCTTGTAATTCAATTTCACAAACCCTGATTTCCAATGGCATTGGCTCAACTGAGCAATGTAATAGTGTCATATTGTATAATAAGTACAGGTAGTAGGGAACAGAAAAAGTGCTTACTATTGGCTCAATGTTGAGTTCTTGTCTCTCCTTGTCCCCTTGCTCAAAGAACTCTGTAGCCACTAGCTCGGCTATCTGCAAGAGAAGATGGATAGAGACAGACAAAAAAGAAAGGGAGCTTTTAAAAGTGCCTCAAAGTGGAATGTTGTTTCAATCGGGTAAAGGACAAATGTAACCCTCTTAAGTCTTTCAACAACCGCATGCAGAGTCTGGTTTGCTAGAATACAACCATAGGATTGTATCTGAATAAATGCTTAAGCCAATCTTTGTCCTATTCAGGCTTTTTTGTTTATTCATGTCTTTTGCAGATATCTATGAATTTCAATGGAGGTGTTAACATGAATGTGATATGAGGCAGGTTGAGAGGGGATGGAGGCTGGATAGGCAATCATACTCCTGTTATGTGGATCAAAAGTACATTCTCTGTTGTCAATTTGATCCGATACCCCACAATAGCACTCACTCAGCACCCTACAAAGTGTTCCTTGACATTTTTAGCACGGGAATGAGGCAGGAGAGAAATAGCAAGAGAGGAAATAGAGAGAAAGAAAGTTTTGAACGGAGCAGCAACCACGCTGTGTTGATGGTCTCTTTCTCTTTCCAAAGGATTAATAAGATCTGACTAGGGCCTCGGGTCCCCAATCAAGGAAGTGTGTGTGTGGCAGCCATCTGCGGAACACTGATTGGAGCTGTGTAATCAAGACTAGAGAGCTGTGAGGGGGGGTCAGCTGAGGAAAGGAGAGAACCCGGGGGAGGAGAGGAAGGGGGAGAAGGAGAGAATACATGTTTGTACACATCTTGGCTGATGTAGCATCAACTCTAATAATAACATCTACTGAGCTCAACAAAAAATGCATGTATGTGAAAGAGACTGTGTGCGCTGGTGTGTGTGCACAGAGTTCCTGTTAAGACTGTACTGAATTGCATTTGTGTGCACGTGTGTGTTCGTATCAGTTCTGTGGGTATTATGTGAGGAGAGGACAGGGCTACAGCTGTTTGTGTCTATCTCTAATGAGCATCTAGCTCTTTGATCACAAACACACACGGCTAGAGGCCTGTCTGAACCTCTCCCTCCATTGCACCTAGGGAGCCTAATGAGGAACAGGAGAAACAGACTTACACAGGGGAGTAGAAGTGAGACGGGGAGAAGAAGAAAGAAAGCGACAGAAAGAAAGAGATAATCTAATGGGAGAAAAGAGAAGGCATCTAACTGGACAGTCTTACCCTCTTCTGTACTGGCCAGGGCTTGGTAATGGCAGAAATGTCACATGCTGTCATCAGCATTGACCTACAGGGGGTGATAAACCAACACAAAACCAATGTTAGACAAGTATAGAGCTTTACACTGAGTGTTCTTTCCATGACATATACTGAACAAAAATATAAACGCAACATGCAACAATTTCAAAGATTTTACTGAGTTACAGTTCATATAAGGAAATCAGTGAATTTAAATAAATTCATTAGGCCATAATCTATGGATTTCACATGACTGGGCAGGGGTGCAGCCATGGGTGGGCCTTGGAGGGCATAGGCCCATCCACTGAGGAGCCAGGCCCAGCCAATCAGAATTAGTGTTCCTAATATTTTGTACACTCAGGTATACTATACAACAGGGTTTAGTGATGGGGGGAAAATTGATAGTTACATAACGCGATATAATTGTTTGACAATATTATATCGATACTTTGACTCCATGTATCGATTTGTACAAAATCATTATATTTATTTTGCTAGGTAGCGTTAGCTAGCGCTAGTCGGCTGTACCTGCACCAAAAGTCCAGTATTTTTCATCCTGTAGCTTGTTCTCATCTTCTTTTTAAATAGTGAGTTAACATATTTTCAGCACTTTTTTCCCATGAATAATCAAAACTCCTTTTCTCATGCTCTGCTTTGTCTCTCTGCAGCAGACATAGTGAGCAATATGTTTGAAACATCAAATCGCAATACATATAGAATCGTGAGAATCACAATACATATCTTATCCGCACCTAAGTGTTGTGATAATGTCGTATTGTGAAGTCCCTGGCAATTCCCAGCCCTACAAGGGTTCAGGTCAATTCCACTTCAATCCAGTCAATTTAGAAAGTGAAATAAAAAAAATGCCTATTTTCTATGGGGACTTTTTCATTGGGAATGTTTTATTGGGAATTTCAATAGCCTTTCTAAATTGACTGAATTTAAATGGAATTGATCCCAACCTTGACAGACACAAACAATCTGTCCCCAGGTAAATGGTGAAGATGTATACTGTATGTAGTGTCCACTAACCTCAGTAAGTCTTTATGGTAGTCATCGTCCCAGACAAACTGGCTGTTCTTGGTCAGCTCAAAGAACTCTCCTCTCCTCCTGAAAAGATAGACAGATATCCATTTAACTGCATATCTCCCCTCCGCCTACAGGCCAGTCATACGCCCACACTTCAGACAGGGAGAGAGGGAAAAAAAGAGAGAGAGAGGGGAGGTGAGATTAGGAGAGGGGGAGAGGGGTGTAAAAAAAGAGATACATGTGTGATAGAGATGGGGGGGATATAGTAAATCACAGTTTCAGCACATTTTCATAAGCTCTTCTAATGAATAGGCCAATGGGTTTCCACTTCCACCCTGACATTTTCCACGACCCATCAACCTAAATTGAAGTTAGAATGAAAACGGCATAAAATGCGACTTGAATGGGCTGCCTCTGTGAGCGTCCCAGCTGTGTGTGACATTTTACCTACTTCATGTACAGAGCCAGGTCCGTTGCCAGAATAGCCCTCTCGATCATCTTCAGAGTGGCCTTGTACTCATCCAGAGACAGACTGCTCAGAATCTGATTCCCCTGGGGGAGAGAGAGGGAGGGAGGGAGATGGGGGGAGAGAGAGAGAGAGAGAGAGAGAGAGAGAGAGAGAGAGAGAGGCAGGGCGTACAAGTTATTGAGCAAGTTCAACTATAACATGGGTGCCATGGCAACACAAAATCCACAACACTCGAAATCAATTCAACAATTGGATCTGCTCTCCTTATCTTTGCGATGTGTGTGTATAATGGTGTGTGTGTCAACGTGCGTGTATGTGTCTACTACATCCCAGATGAACTAAGTGTTGCTCTCCAGTGAATCTGTTCCCATAAAGATGAAGCGGTGCTTTATTACACCATAGAGGAGCGTTATCTCCTAGAGACTAGCAGCTGGAGCTCATGGGCTGCATCCCAAATGACATATAGTGCACTACTTTTGACAAGGTAGTGAGTGGTAAGAAGCAGTGCACCATATAGGGGATAGGGTGCCATTTGGGACATGAAATTGGCACTAAAGGGGAAATGAGGAAACACTAGCATCCTGCTATGCATCTCAAATACATTATGGTGAATGATGACGGCCGTCTTGTTGTTCCAAATGAATAAATGCAGAACTGACTGAACGAGTTACGGTAACAGTTTATTTGGATAGCCCATCTGTAGGACGCTCTCCAGAATATCAGTAACATTTCAACTAACTATCTACTAACCCTAACCCTAACCTTAACCCCTTATCCTAACCCTAAACTTAACCCTTACCCTAACCCTTTTTCTAAACCTAACCCTAACCGTAACCTTATCAAGCAGTTGCTTATCAACAGATAGTTAGTTGGTGATATCACCACCTGTAGAGCATCTACAGATGGACTATCCGGACTATCCAAATCAAGTGTGATCCGAGTTAGTGAGTAAATAATGGAATGAGTGAACAAGTGTGTGTGTGTTTGTTAGTTTGTGTGTGTGCGTGCGTTCGTGTGTTCTTACTGGGCTGTTGAGGATCATGAGACACTGGTCAAAGTGGTGGTGCTCCATGGTGGAGTGGCAGTAGAGCTGCGCCAGGGGATGGTCACTCCTGGTGGAGATAGATACACACAACAACTGTGAGATACACACACACACAGAAAGATACGCACACGCACACACACACACACCTATTACAGCCTACCTCTGTATGTAGGAGTTGTTGACTCCTCTGTGGTCCAGGTCGTGACTCAGGGTGGCAATCATCAAGGCCAGGATCTCCAGCTCACTCATATTACTCTGACAGACAGAGAGATGGAGGGAGAGAGAGAGGGAGGGGAGGGAGAGAGGGAGAGAGAGAGAGAGAGAGAGAGAGAGAGAGAGAGAGAGAGAGAGAGAGAGAGAGAGAGAGAGAGAGAGAGAGAGAGAGAGAGAGAGAGAGAGAGAGAGAGAGAGAGAGAGAGAGAGAGAGAGAGAGAGAGAGAGAGAGAGAGAGAGAGGGAGAGAGAGAGAGAGAGAGCGAGAGAGGGAGAAAGAGAGGGAGAGAGAGAGAGAGAGAGAGAGAGAGAGAGAGAGAGAGAGAGAGAGAGAGAGAATGAGTCACATCATCCACAAAGATGTCCTTGGGGTTTTCCATTACAATGACCATAGTACTCTCTCACACACACACATACATACACAGACACACACACACACACACACACACACACACAGACACACACACACACAGACATACACAGACACAGACACACACAGACACACACACACACACACACAGACATACACACACACACACACACACACACACACACAGACATACACAGACACACACAAGGCCATAGTAGGCTACCAGCAAATTAACACAGACACAGGTTCACATACGCATACATACACCCACATACATACACCCACACACATACATACAGTCGTGGTCAAACGTTTTGAGAATGATACAAATACAATTTTCACAAAGTCTACTGCCTCAGTTTTGATGATGGCAATTTGCATATACTCCAGAATGTCATGAAGAGTGATCAGATGAATTGCAATTAATTGCAAAGTCCCTCTTTGCCATGAAAATGAACTTAATCCCAAAAAAACATTTCCACTGCATTTCAGCCCTGCCACAAAAGGACCAGCTGACAGCATGTCAGTGATTCTCTCGTTAACACAGGTGAGAGTGTTGACGAGGACAAGGCTGGAGATCACTCTGTCATGCTGATTGAGTTAGAATAACAGACTGGAAGCTTTAAAAGGAGGGTGGTGCTTGAAATCATTGTTCTTCCTCTGTTAACCATGGTTACCTGCAAATGTGTACCCATTAATAGGGCGGCAGGTAGCTTAGTGGTTAAGAGCGTTGTGCCAGTAACCGAAAGGTCGCTGGTTCTAATCTCCGAGCCGACTAGGTGAAAAATCTGTCGATGTGCCCTTGAGCAAGGCACTTAACCCTAATTGCTCCTGTAAGTCGCTCTGGATAAGAGCGTCTGCTAAATGATTAATTATTAGGAAACACGTGCCGTCATCATTGCTTTTCACAAAAAGGGCTTCACAGGCAAGGATATTGCTGCTAGTAAGATTGCACCTAAATCAACCATTTATCGGATCATCAAGAACTTCAAGGAGAGAGGTTCAATTGTTGTGAAGAAGGCGTCAGGGCGCCCAAGAAAGTCCAGCAAGCGCCAGGACCGTCTCCTAAAGTTGATTCAGCTGCAGGATCAGGGCACCACCAGTGCAGAGCTTGCTCAGGAATGGCAGCAGGCTGGTGTGAGTGCATCTGCACGCACAGTGAGGTGAAGACTTTTGGAGGATGGCCTGGTGTCAAGAAGGGCAGCAAAGAAGCCACTTCTCTCCAGGAAAAACATCAGGGACAGACTGATATTCTGCAAAAGGTACAGGGATTGGACTGCTGATTGTTTGGGGCATCTGGAAAATACCTTGTCCGGAGAAGACAAGTTGAGCGCTACCATCAGTCCTGTGTCATGCCAACATTAAAGCATCCTGAGACGATTCATGTGTGGGTTTGCTTCTTAGCCAAGGGAGTGGGCTCACTCACAATTTTGCCTAAGAACATAGCCATGAATAAAGAATGGTACCAACACATCCTCCGAGAGCAACTTCTCCCAACCATCCAAGAACAGTTTGGTGACAACCAATGCCTTTTCCAGCATGATGGAGCACCTTGCCATAAGGCAAAAGTAATAACTAAGTGGCTCGGGGAACAAAACATCGACATTTTGGGTCGATGGACAGGAAACTCCCCAGACCTTAATCCCATTGAGAACTTGTGGTCGATCCTCAAGAGGCGGGTGGACAAACAAAAACCCACTAATTCTGACAAACTCCAAGCATTGATTATGCAAGAATGGGCTGCCATCAGTCAGAATGTGGCCCAGAAGTTAATTGACAGCATGCCAGGGCAGATTGCAGAGGTCTTGAAAAAGAAGGGTCAACACTGCAAATATTGACTTTGCATAAACTTAATGTAATTGTCAATAAAAGCCTTTGACACTTATGGAATGCTTGTAATTATCCTTCAGTATACCATAGTAACATCTGACAAAAAATATCTCATAACACTGAAGCAGCGAACTTTGTGAAGACCAATACTTGTGTCATTCTCAAAACTTTTGACCACGACTGTACATTTACCCACACACATTCACCCACATACATACACCCACACACATACACCCACACACATACGCACACATATATCCCTTCCTCTCCACTACCGCGACGAAAGAACACACAGGTGCTTATCACAAGTCATAATTACGACCAATGAGACACAAATGGTTGGGCAAACACACTCACACGGCAACTCTCAACACACACGCACACACAAACACACAGACACACGCACACACAGAGCACACACACTGTCTGCTTGAGAGAGCAGCTGACACAGTAACTCAACAGTCATTTGTTAGCAACAACGGGAGTGTAACATTTAACCTAGCAGAGTACATGTGGGCTACTTCCTCTGCATAGTCATCAGAACAGAGCTGGGTGTGAGTACTGAGGGGAACTGGGTTAAAGTGGAACTGTGTGTTTGGGATATGTTGAGTTCTGTTTATGTCTGAGACACAGTACTTGCTCAAGTGTCTTCGACTTACTATTCATAATAACAATATTCTTCATAATATCATTTTATATCTGATAACTTTCAGTTAAGATGTCAGAGTAACACATTCAGATGTAGTAGAGAACATTTGGTATTTAAATATGATGGTTACTGGAAGCCAATGCTGACTTGACAAAACACACTGGTCGGACTGACCCGGTTACGGCACAGTTACAGCATGGTGACTCATTAGCCATTGGTCGGACTGACAAACATAAGACGTCCTGCTGGGGTTGATTATTTATTGACTGGACGGAGTGACCCGGCACCCTTGCCATGCTGGCCAATGATTGGCTGAGCTCACCTGTAACTGGCCAGATTTGAACAGGGCGAACATGCACTGGGAGGTGTTGAAGGCATGTCTCCAGTTGTGGTAGGCCACGTTTTTCCTATAGTTCTTCTTTACACTCAGGATCCACTGGCACAGACTCTACAGAGAGAGAGGACGGGGGAACAGAGGGAGTGGGGGAGAGAGGGGATTTGAGGGACCACAGTAGGAGATAGACAAGAAAAAGTGGGGAGAAAGAGGGCGAGATGTGGGGGAGGAGGAGGAGGAAGGGAGGGCAAAAACAGACAAAATGGAAAACAGACAGTGACAGTGAGTATCTGTACATCCTCAAGCAGTAGGCCTTAATAGAATCTGCCCAGCCTGGCAATCTGATTGGCATTATAGAGAAAACATTGACCACACTGCTAATCAAATCAATAGATTCTGTTTATCGGATCTTTATCCAATCTTTCCATGTCCATCCATTTACCGGCATCAGCTTCCAATCAAATCTCATTAGTCAATGCATAGTAGTGACTAACACATTTCACCTGACTTGATAATAATCTAAATGAATTTGATTGGCATTTATGTTGCCCTTTTCTCAACCTCAAAATGCTTTGCATTGTATACTGTTCAAGTCCAATCTATTGTTACTGCTGAAAGAGAAGGTCACTACGGTATGTCTCATACTGTATCCTCTCAATTCGCAATCGTATGGCTGTTCTGAGGTCAGTGATGGTCAACCATGCCTCATAAGATTGCATTGGAGTGATCAGCAAGGTACAGCCTGACACTGAACTAGAGAACTGACCTGCTCTCATTTATACACTTGGGTGGTCAGCGTGTCTGCTCTCACTCACAGAGCTGAAAAAGAACCCGCCGCTGTGTAGGGCCCTCACAGCCAATCAAAGGCTCTCTTTATGAGCCGTCCGCGCCGCGGGCACTCTGAAGGGCAACCGTGCCGTAAAAGGACCTCTTAATAATATATAATGGGGTGAGGGGCTGTATTTTAGGATATAAAAACACGCAGATTTACGTCACACTGGTATGGACATAGCCACGTATACACACACACTACCATCAACACACACGCACACACACACACCTACCTTGTATTTCATCTGGAAGTTCTGGAAGAGGTTGAGGTCTACGAACATGCGTATGGTGGCCTGAGTGGTCTCAGCGTCGGACAGCTCAAAGTCACTGAAGCTAAACTCCATCAGACGCAGAGACTGGGCTGACGGAACAGTGGCTCCCTTCACATACAGAGGGAGAGAGGAGTGTGTGAGATGGATGTACACACACACACTGTAGGTATGCACACACGCACGCACATACACACATACCCTCCCTAAACACCAGGGATCTCTAGCAGGCATTAATAATTGATGCGCTGTGATCAGCAGAGTCTGAGGCACACCGGAGGAGCATCTATCTGTGTTCGGCTCGCCTCCCCTATAACTGACAGACGGCACTTCTACACAGAGCAGACAGGACACCCCTAATGCACACAGGATCTCTCTCTCTCCTATTCTTCTGTCTCTATCATTCCCTCTCTCACTTTTTTATCACTTCCTCTTTTATCTGTGGTTGTATATTAATCCTCTCTCTCTCTCTCTCTCTCTCTCTCTCTCTCTCTCTCTCTCTCTCTCTCTCTCTCTCTCTCTCTCTCTCTCTCTCTCTCTCTCTCTCTCTCTCTCTCTCTCTCTCTCTCTCTCTCTCTCTCTCTCTCTCTCTCTCTCTCTCTCTCTCTCTCTCTCTCTCTCTCTCTCACACTCTCTCTCACTCTCTCTCTCACTCTGGCATTTAGCTCAGACAGAGAGAGAAGCCTTTGTGGCAGAGAGAGAAGCCTTTGTGGCAGAGAAATCCCATTCTATTATTCTGTCAGACAGAAAGCATAACACAGCTTTTACTACCACCACCATAGATACAGTATATGCCATTCAGCACACGATTTTATCCACTTTTGTTATGCATGGGTGGTCCTGGGAATCAAACCCACAACCCTTGGCATTGTAAGCACCATATTCTACCAACTGAGCTACAGAGGACATGGACGTTTGCACATAGATGTGGACTGTATCATTCTAACTAGGGATATATCAATACTTCAGAGAGTCAATGCCTCAGCAACAGTGACTCAACACTGCCTGGGGAGGGTGACATGGCCTAAAAAGGAGTCTGCGGCCCAGATATGATACTGTGCTGTACCTCCTCAGCCACCATACTTCAGCCTCCACTGCCTCAGGGAGAGGATATAATTAGATTTTGCCATCAGGCCATTTCATCTCAGGATATGAAAATGCTGTATGATCTTCGGAAAAGGTCACGTCTAATAGTGTTCAGAGAGGGACCATGTTTCATAGACAGCAGTATGGATTTATCAGAAAATGGGAAAAGAAAGAAAGAAAATGAAGACATTGCCTTAGACAAAGCCCTTCTCCCTATGTGGTCGCACTGTCCCCTCTTGTGCACAGTTAGAATATAATTGGACAAGTCATTAAATGAGTCACATTAACTAAATAGCTGCTCCCACTCTAATCCATATATCATGGGCAGAGCTAAAGACTCTCCATCTAAATGACTTCATAAGGAGTTAAATATGCTGACATCTTAGCATTAGCTGGCAGGAGTCTGATTAATCTCTTAACCCCAATTAATCATTGAGAATCTTTAAAAGCAAATGATTCGGGCCTTAAATGGGCTTTCTGGAATGGGTATTGTGCATACTTTCATTTTTAAACCCTAATGTGACTAATACGGTCAGCCTTTTCGTGTTTGTTCTTCTTTGGTCCATTATCCCCATTGGCCTTAATGTATGTATCGCTGTTAGAGTCGGCCATATTGTGTTACTAATTGGTTGGGTTTACATGCTGAATCAGCACTGAAGTGTCTTGTTACATGATGGCTGAAGTCCACTCATCTCTACACTGCCTGAAAGAAGGCATCTGTCTGGCATTGTGTATGGCCGTGTGTGTGTGTGTTAAGTCTGTGTGTGTGTGTATAGTGTTAAGTTAATAAATTGTAATTTACCGCGGTTACCTGCAGTGCCCGTGTCTCTTCCTCTGCAGCAGAGGCGTGATACGAGAGGACCTGAGAATGACACACACAAACACACGCACACACACACAGCGACTGTTATCCTTAAAGTCAACACGATCGCTCTGACAGACTATACAAATAAAAAACGGATTTCACATTTTGGTAGCTGACACTTTCACAGATTTCCTCCCCATGAGATGTTTCTGACCTTCTCAGACAGACAGCTCTGCCAGCCAGCCAACCCCCCCCCACACACACACACACACAGAATCTCACTACATCCTTCAAACCCAAGTCCCATCCATCCCTATCAGAGGCCTGTCATTGATAATTGGGGCAGAAAAACTGAGAAATCGTCCGACAGCTAGAAGAGGTCAGTCTTCGTGACGGCTACAGCGGCGCTGGAGAATGGGCTGAAGTGGTGGCTGCTGGGTAACGGCGGGGCAAGTGTCAGCTGCAGCCGAGAGGGAACGTCACCGGGGAGCCCTGACAGTGACAGCTCCAAAATAGAACAGTCAGGGAGAGGACAGGAGAAGGGGAGGACCGGAGGAGAGGAGGGGATACATACGTCATCGAGGGCTGAAGAGGTCTAGGATAGAGGTGGAGTGATTACGCTAGTTCTGTTTTAACGTGGGGAAGACTAGCCAGTTTTTCCTAATGGCAACCATCGATGTTACTCTCGATCCATCATGTTTAATGTCTCCATATTGTAGTTGCCTATAGAGGCACTGAGCTAGCATTATTATCATGAACCATTAGGATGTAAAACTCCAAACTGACCTGAGACCTGTGTCTCTTACCTCCAGTGTGACCTCCTGTTTGGCCATGGCTCTTTCCACTGTTTCATACATCTGAGTGTTCTGTATACCCAGGCCACAGAAGATGGCGAAGGCCTCCAGGAACTGTTCATCGTTTCGGTTGAAGGACTTCACCTTCCCCGATGCCTCATCCATCTTGTTCACCAACTGACACACACCTTGAGACCCGACATAGGGGGAAATGTTTGACACATATCAGGACGTTAATGACACATACACATGCACACACACACACCAGACAAAACATTGTACTGACACACACTCCAGACACTTAGAGGACAAAACTTTAGTTTGCTTCTCATTTTCAATATTCAATAGTTTGCTGTGAGGGACCTCTTGTCTGAAACTAAAAGCTCCATCTACTCCATGACTAATAGTCCCATAAATGTTTGTTGACAGCAAAGTTCCAATGAATAAAACACCTGCCCTCTCCTCAGCCTGGAGACCTAATTACTAATCACATCATGGGAACGTGTCATCGCCAACACTCTGATCCTTCCCAATTACCTTCAGCTGCCCTTTCTCCTACACATCCTGCTTGACATTATAGGTGGCTTAACTAATGCAAAGACATTAGTCACATGTTTTAATTTTAGTCATTTAGCAGAGGCTCTTATCCAGAGTGACTTACATTAGGGAAAATGTGATATTGCTTCAATAAT
This sequence comes from Coregonus clupeaformis, assembly GCF_020615455.1. Taxonomy (NCBI): domain Eukaryota; kingdom Metazoa; phylum Chordata; class Actinopteri; order Salmoniformes; family Salmonidae; genus Coregonus; species Coregonus clupeaformis. Next base: position 1,952,479 of record NC_059210.1, on the reverse strand, counting down.
GTCAGTGTCAGAGCTACTAAGAACATAGAATATCCAAGTTTGAATCAATAAATGAATTCTAAGGAAATTAAGTTGAGAAGGGTAATTATGGTAATAAATGATATATTAAAGTCTAGGGGCAGTATGTTGTCTTTTGATCTGAGTGTCTCCTGGACTCTTCAGGCAGTTGTTGGAGAGGCTAAAGGGGCCTGTTCTGTTTGATCACTGGGGAGTGGGGGGACATACATTATGGTTACACCACTGCCCAGCTAATTAATTTATCTATTTGTGCCTTTATTCATTCATGCAATTCAAATCTCTTTTACAAGAAATACCTGTTTAGGTCTTGTAATGGTCTCAGCTAATGATGTTTGGTTATAATGTAAATGATAATTATGCTAATGCGAAGGAATGTTTTAATGAATGAGAGGGAAGATTCTTGGCTGCGACTAATGAATGAGGATACAATAGGGCAATATCTGTAAACACAAACCATATGGAGGGAAAAGGAGAGAGACAGAATGTGAGACACACACACAGAGAGAGAGAGAGAGAGAGAGAGAGAGAGAGAGAGAGAGAGACAGAGACACAGACAGAGAGAGAGAGAGAGAGAGAGAGAGACACAGACAGAGAGAGAGAGAGACAGACAGACAGACAGAGAGAGAGAGAGAGAGAGAGACAGACAGACAGAGAGAGAGAGAGAGAGAGAGACACACACAGACAGAGAGAGAGAGAGAGAGACACACAGACAGAGAGAGAGAGAGAGAGAGAGAGAGAGAGAGAGAGAGAGAGAGAGAGAGAGAGAGACAGACAGACAGACAGACAGACAGAGAGAGAGAGAGAGATAGAGACACACACAGACAGAGAGAGAGAGAGAGAGAGAGAGAGAGAGAGAGAGAGAGAGAGAGAGAGAGAGAGAGAGAGAGAGAGAGAGAGAGAGAGAGAGAGAGAGAGAGAGAGAGAGAGAGAGAGAGAGAGAGAGAGAGAGAGAGAGAGAGAGAGAGAGAGAGAGAGAGAGAGACAGACAGACAGACAGACAGACAAGGTACCTATGACTTTATCCTTCTTCCCATTCCTGATAGGAGTACAGAGCAAACTCTTGATCTGGTTACTGGGGTGTTCTGGGTTCTCACTCTGAAAGAAAACAAAGAATCATGACATGAGGCGCTGGACCCAAAAACAAGATGGCCGACATAGGATGAACATTCTGGAACAGATCATGTTCAGTACTGACCGTCCAGGGAAAGCGTTGGTCTTTGGTGACGTCAGAGATGTTCAGAGGCTCCATGGTGTTCTTCACGTACTGGGCATACATGTAGTTTATCTGACTCACGTCACAGTCCCTGTGGGGAACACAACATTGAAATACTTGTTTTATTAGACTGTTGACAACTTCTACATGATGTACACATAAACACCCCAAACATCCTTAGTGTATGACTGCTCTGTTCAGTTGGGTGGATCTCATCACATTGCCATTGCATTGATTGCATTGTACTGTTTTCTAAGCTTCAGTGAATAAGCATGTGAATAAGCCAGTGCTCTTCCTGATATGACGACTGGTGAGGCAGAACACTGGACTCTAGCCAGTGCTGAAGGCTCCATACCTGGACTTAAGAACATCTTGGCTGATTGTCAGACTGAACGGACTATGATTAAGCTTGAGCATGCCTGTCAAGGCACAATGATCGTTTCTATTATCTCAACTGATGCCAGTACAAACAGAAACATGCATAGCTAACACATTCATATACTGTATAGTATCCCAGTTGTACTACTGCATATGTCTTTAAAGACAAGCTCTAACTGCAGCAGCAAAGCTGTGGCACGTTTGGAGAAGATGGCCAAAATACCTTTGTTGCTTCGCTATGCACCAGCCCGGCGTGACAGGGGTGAGTGATATGTCTTTATTTGATCAACTCAGGGTAGGATTAAGGTTAAGGATTAAGAATCGTATGCAGTGAATTTGAAAAGTTTAAAAAACGTAAACTCTTCTCAAATATGGTTCGCAGTCGCACACTGTTACTCTGATGTGTGTGTGAGAGTGATTGTGACTGTGTGTTGACCATCCTTATTAAAACGATCACATCTGAGCTCTCGTTTTAGCTAGATTAGCCATGATTAGATGGCACTAGAAACTAATGAGAGAGAATGTGATGGAATTGGCTGGAATGGTGCTGGATGGGACAGCGTGTGTGTGTGTGTGTGTGTGTGTGTGTGTGTGTGTGTGTGTGTGTGTGTGAGTGAGATCACAGGTTAACAGCAGGGGATGGATTCCACCTCCACTAGAATATTCCAGTACAGAACACAAAGTAAAGCAGAGAAGACGTACAGTCTTTTGGCTAATTATCACAAGCTGGCCTCAACTCAACTTTTAGATTAGGAACATCGAACCTAAAAAGGAAACTGTGACTATACATTGAAACTTAATTTCAATATAAAAGGTACAATTAATCTTCCAATCAAACAAATAACCCAGGAATTTGGAGGATCGATCAATCAATCAATCAAACAAGCAAACAAACACTACTAGAGATAATTGTACCAAATCAGCTTCAATGAGTAATAGGATTGCATCAATTCAGAACAGGACTGAATTTCCTCTCTGTGACACTCCTCTACTCCATGCTGTGTAGCTTCGGCCTCCTTCGCCCAGGGCTAATGTCAAGTGTGTGTGTGTGTGTGTGTGTGTGTGTGTGTGTGTGTGTGTGTGTGTGTGTGTGCGCGTGCGTGCGTTCCTAAAAAGCCTCCCACCGACAGTTGACCACGGAGTCAAAGCTAACATCCTGTAGTTAGCTGTATCCCATTTGGCATTGGCCCCACGTGAATGGAGTGCTACAAATGACTGCCTCTTCAGACAGGAGTGGTCCTACAGTATACACAGAACATCCTATTTAGCCCATTAGAAGATATAAACAGAGTAGAAAGCGTTTGGGTCAGCCGAGCCAGAATGTAAAAGAATGAGACCCAATGGGGGGAAAAGGCAACCGCGTCTGCTTCACCTCACTTCTGTCCCCCTGAAAGTCTCTCTGTCTCTTGCCTGAGAGCATGCCCTCGCTTTCTGTCTTTCTCAATTTCTCTATGTCTCTCTCTCTAGGACAAGTGCACACACTCTCAGACAGGCAGACAGACAGACAGACACGACACACGCAACACACACACACACAGACACCACACACACACACACACACACACACACCATCCCACTACCCACGCTCCCACCCATATACAATCCTATTGTAAATGGCTGTGAGATGTGAGTTAGTGAGGTGGTGATAGAGATTGAAGTGAACAGTAGGCACTCCGCTGCCTGGCTGGAGGGCTCTGAGACGTACCAGAACAAATCACAAATCTCCCCCCAGGATCAGGCTAAAGGGATTTACCTCCCCTCCACATTTAAATGTAAGGCTTATTTATTTTCCCCTGGCAGAGGACGAACAGCTAACCACTCTCTCTCCCCCTGTCATCTCATCCTCCCTCTCCGTCTGTCTTTTCTCCCCCGTTAGAGAGATCTGATAAGCTCACCACCCCCTAATCCAGATTTTTTGGATGCTTTGTTGGTAGTTTGTGATGTATGAGCACACAACAGCTTGTGTGGTATGAACCCAATTGGAGCGCGAACCCATTACTTTTAGGTGATTGTGATCTACTGCTTACGGTCCCTCCAGCACAGTTCCCTGTGCCAACCAGACAGAAAAAATTGCCAATTTCTGTTCCATATAGTCTGCAACCATATAATCTATAGATATAACATTGCTAGCTATAACATATACATACTATTGCCATTTTATTCTTGCAACCAAGAGCGGTTTAGATAAAAATAAGACAAATCGTATTTCACCTTAACTGAGTTCTATTGAGTTTAATTCAATTGAGTTCCAAGTCATTAGCCCCAGATCTCGGAGAGCATGTAGAAAGAAGACATGAAGTTGAAGGGTTGTTCACTGATTGTTGTAAAAGACAACACTTGACTTGCCATCTCCCACATAGACCCCCCATTGAATTCCCTCTATTGGACTCTGTAGCGTTGCTTATTGAAACATGAACCTTAGCTACCCACATGTGCAACCAATACAGCCTGTCAGGCAGCATGACTAGCGCATAGATCTCGGCTGAGTCTTTGGCTTCCGACTTCAAAACAGCCGTGTCTGTGCATGACGTGTCCTCGTTAGGCCGATCTCTGAAAGCCTTCCAAAGGGAAAGACAAATCTCCCTTCATCGTAATAGGTTGCTCCTAAACAGATTGTGATGGAAGAGCTGTCCAATGAGTCTTAAAAGGGGTTCTTAGGTACCTTTTCAGCGTTCTTATATCAGACCAGAAGTACTCCTCTAACAGGGATAGGGCCGTAGCTCGTGATCTGATGTCCAGGCTCTTGCCAACGGGATGATGCAGGATTTTTCTTGAAACGTAAGAGATCTCAGAGGACCTTGAGTCAGCTCTGTTAAAGTCAGAGAGGTCTCGACTAAACATCATAGCTAGGGCCAGGAGCATTTCCTGACCATATGACCTTTCACCTGACACGGAAAAACTCCTGGCCCTACCCGCATCCCGCATCCCACCACGCTCCCACCCATGTACAATCCTATTGTAAATGGCTGTGAGATGTGAGTTAGTGAGGTGGTGATAGAGATTGAAGTGAACAGTAGGCACTCCGCTGCCTGGCTGGAGGGCTCTGAGACGTACCAGAACAAATCACAAATCTCCCCCCAGGATCAGGCTAAAGGGATTTACCTCCCCTCCACATTTCAATGTAAGGCTTATTTATTTTCCCCTGGCAGAGGTCGAGCAGCTAACAGCTCTCACTCCCCTCCTCATCTTGTCCTCCCTCTCATTCTACCTCTCCGTCTCTCTTTTCTCCCCCCATTAGAGAGAGCTGATAAGCTCACCCCCCATTCCAGATCTTTGGGATGCTCTCTTTCTCTGCCCCCCTCTCTCAAAGGCCTACTTTTTTAAATTTAATTTTACCTTTATTTAACTAGGCAAGTCAGTTAAGAACAAATTCTTATTTACAACGACAGCCTACACCGGCCAAACCCGGACGACGCTGGGCCAATTGTTCGCCGCCCTATGGGACTCCCAATCACGGCCGGTTGTGATACAGCCTGGAATCGAACCAGGTGGTCTGTAGTGACGCCTCAAGCACTGAGATGCAGTGCCTTAGACCGCTGCGCCACTCGGGAGGGTTGTAGGGATGGCAGTGCCTCAATTATCTCAGGAGCCCCTACAAAGACAATCACTCAATACTTACAGTACACTCAAGTCAGTAGAGATTACGATTGAGAATTAGTATTTTTCTTTAATTCAAAGCACTTTACATTGTATGGCGTAACTCCCAGCCCTCTGTCATCAGAGTAATATCACCCACCAGCCATATATCTCATATTAGACGGTATTGGGAGGAACAACCCGTTTCAAATTAGTCATGTTTAACAGTTAGCGGTTATCACCTTACCTTTTGGGGACGTCCATGGCCTCTCCCAGCTCCTCGTATTCCATGTGAAACACGCTGGAGAAGGAGTTCTGGAACACAGAACCACCACAGCGGTTATTTACCTTACAGCGGCCATTACTGACAGAGGGAGAGTAGGGAGAGAGAGACATGCCAGCCCAGCGGGCGCTGTGGCTTAGCTAATGCTATTAGTCTCCAGTGACAGTACACACAAATTCAGCATAGCATAGAGAGAGAGAGATGTGTGTGTGTGTGTGTGTGTGTATATCATGACGTGTGTGTGAGAGTTTTCATTCAGGACATATCAGGTTCCCCGCTCCTATCCAAACGGTAATAATTGAGGCACTGCCATCCCTACAACCCTCTCTCTGCCCGCTCCCAAATAAGAGAGGGAAGTTGATATATTACACATCAGGCCTTGCCAGAAGCTGAGTTTATTTCAGCATTCCAGGACTCACGGTTACTCCCTTATAGGGACTTGTTTTCAACCTGCACTCCCCTAGCAAAGGATCCTTTTTCCATGTTTAAGAGCTGGGAGGGTGAGACAGGATGTTTGGATTCTGAGTAAGTCATTCACATGACATTGAGGGGGAGAAGTCGTGTTCGTTCGGGGGGAAAAGAAAGATCGCCTTCACTTTCTATCACGGGGTGTCATTAGTAAACTAAGTTTACGCTTTTATCCTGTCAGGGAACGTTTACACCAAGTCCTATAGGTTTACTCTATGGCTTTACTCTTAGACGTAGGGGTATATACATCCAACTATATCAGCAGAGTGTTCAGCTCAATTTTATACATTCCCCAGTAGCTCAGTTGGTAGAGCATGGCGTTTGCAACGCCAGGGTTGTGGGTTCGATTCCCACGGGGGGCCAGTATAAAAAATAAAATAAAATAATGTATGCACTCACTAACTGTAAGTCGCTCTGGATAAGAGCGTCTACTAAAATGTAAAAATAGCAACAGCACAGGGGACCATTAACGAGACATGTCATGCACAGTACATGTAAATTGTAAAGTATTTTGTTTGTAATGTCTCGTTATGTGTCGGACCCCAGTAAGACTAGCTGTCGCCATTGGCGATCCTAATATACTGAACAAAAATATAAAAGATATAAAGATTTTGCTGAGTTACAGTTCATATAAGGAAATCAGTCAATTGAAATAAATTAATTAGGCCCTAATAGATGGCTTTCACATTACTGGGCAGGGGCCCACCCACTTGGGAGCCAGGCCAACCCACTTCCCGCAGGTGAAGGAGCTGGATGTGGAGGTCTTTTATTGTCTCCTGCACAAGGTGCACCTGTGTAAAGATCATGCTGTTTAATCAGCTTCTTGATATGCCACACATGTCAGGTGGATGCAGTGGTCTAAGGCACTGCATCGCAGTGCTAGCTGTGCCACTAGAGATCCCTGGCTTCGAATCCAGGCTCTGCCGTAGCCGGCCGCGACCGGGAGACCCATGGGGCGGCGCACAATTGGCCCAGAGTCGTCCAGGGTAGGGGAGGGAATGGCCGGCAGGGATGTAGCTCAGTTGGTAGAGCATGGCGTTTGCAACGCCAGGGTTGTGGGTATGAAAATAAAAAAAGTATGTATGCACTCACTACCTGTAAGTCGCTCTGGATAAGAGTGTCTGCTAAATGACTAAAATGTTAAAATTATCTTGACAAAGGCTAAAATGCTCACTAACAGGGATGTAAACAATTCCGTGCACAAAATTTCAGAGAAATAAGCTTTTTGTGCGTATGTAACATTTCTGGGATATTTTATTTCAGCTCATGAAACATGGGACCAGCACTTTACATGTTGCGTTTATAATTTTGTTCAGTGTAAATAAAAAATGTCTGTAATTGTTTGGCATAATAACTAATCCAGGTTGTTTATAAAGTTCCATGTCAGGCAGACGAATCCCAGTCGCCTTATCTGGCCTGGTTGGTTATACATATCACATCTGATACAGCTCTCGGTTGGTTTCAAGTCAGTGTCCGACCCAAAACAACATTGAGATGTATCTTTTTTAAAGAGGAGAGTTTTAACGGCAGGAGAGCATTCTGACCTCTCGTCGGGTGAGCCACATGTCGGATCGTATCAGATATCACGTAAAACCACCCCAGCGTCGCCACTTATACAGCTCAGTGGATAATGTTTACAACTTCCGTAGACAAGTCACAGAACTTAGTTAATGAGGTTTCGGAGCTCTGACTTGGCAAACGATTCGGAGGCTTGTTTAAAGGCTTGCTTTGTCATTTACTGGACTTAGCTTCTAGAGTGGAGTTTACACAGAGGGACATTGTATGTCTTTGTTGAGTTTGTGCAAACCTTTACATTGACATAAGCATATGGGCTTGTCATACAGATATACACTAAAAGCTTCCAAACTCATATTTCTAGAAAAGGTATAGCTCTTCTAAGAAGTAATGTCTCTACAGTGAAAAAAGCCATATATTATTCATGGCAAATTCTTGGGAAATTCATCCCTTCGTTGTTAGTATAAATGACAATTGTTACTTTAACCCTTTACACTCATGGGAAATGGCCTATATGGATAAGGCTAAATTGAAATGTGTTTCTTACAGAATAAATATGAAAAACATATGCATAAGCATGGTAGCAATTGAAAGAGAACAGTCCCCTGTAGCTCAGTTGGTAGAGCATGGCGCTTGCAACGCCAGGGTTGTGGGGTCATTTCCCACGGGGGGCCAGTATGAAAATGTATGCACTCACTAACTGTAAATCGCTCTGGATAAGAGCGTCTGCTAAATGACTAAAATGTAAAAATGTGAGATTATGGGAAAACTATTAGACCAAATGAGGACATAACAGTTCACCTGACACAAGATGGAATTTTACAGTACACGGTTGATTGTATGTGCATTTTACATTTACTGTACTTTTCACCGCATTTGTTGATAACGAAATCTGAAAATACTCTGGACACATTCAGTAACATGAACATGTTGATGTTTACACGATCCAAAAATGGCCCATCATAAATCGAAATCTGGGTCAGGTGGGCATCATTTGAAAGCTTTTTCTATCGCCAACATGATCTTACAGTGTTAGGGCAATTCAGGGAAACAGATCGTAATTTTGGTGTGCATAGAAAGGAGTCATGAGTGCATTCAGGTGTGTGTTCTGCTGCAATTTTCTTCACAATACACAAACATAGGCTCATTCTGTTCAGAACAACCCAGGGTATGACGCCATGCCATCTAGTAACTGTACATCAAAGATAGTGATCATAAACGTTGACACTGTATATGACACAAGTTTTAGGATATGGAAATGTGAAGTGCTCATTTGGACTCACGGGTGTTTGGCTTGCTTGTATGACATCAAAGGTGTATTTATTATAATCCTCAACATCTCATCACTCGAAATACATAGAGTCCTCTTAATATACAGCGTGTTCCTCACTCAGACAATTAGCAGGTGGGATGGGGGCAACTTCTTGTTGCGTGCGGTGCTCAAGTTCTGAACAGCTGTCAGTCAAAACCCATACAGAGCTGTGAAGTGGAGACCCTGAGCTCTGATGTCATGTATAGCATGTTACTGTGCAGCCACTGCGTTCGAATTTAGGCGTTTATTAGAGAGAGAGAGAGAGAGAGAGAGGGCAAAGGTAGAGAGAGAGAGAGAGAGAGAGAGAGAGAGAGCGAGAGAGAGAGAGGGAAAGGAGAGAGAGAGAGAGAGAGAGAGAGAGAGAGAGAGAGAGAGACAGAGAGAGCGAGAGAGAGAGCGAAAGAGAGAGAGGCAAAGGGAGAGAGAGAGAGAGAGAGCGAGAGAGAGCGAGAGAGAGAGAGCGAGAGAGGCAAAGGGAGAGAGAGAGAGAGAGAGAGAGCGAGAGAGAGCGAGAGAGAGAGAGCGAGAGAGGCAAAGGGAGAGAGAGAGAGGAGAACCAGCTGGCCTGGCAATGAGCAACACACACACACAGTAACCTGGACGGCTCCCTATTTGAGGCAGTTGTTTGGGCCAGTTGCTGCAGTACTAATGAAGCTACAGTGATAAAAAAACCTTTATAGCCCAAGCTCTAATCTTTGACCAACAATACATGTATCTACTGTTCCATCCTCCCTGAAGGCTTGGGTCAGTGTCCTTTCTGGGCTTATTTAGATAAGACAACCCTCACAACCCTCATAAAACCAAATAACAACTGAAGGATGATCCGTGTTGCCTATGCTATTAATATCGACTGTTTATGGACATAAGCATTATAGCCTAAATACAGTACATGGACTTAGGAAGTATGTCTGTTTTTGATCACAGACTCATATCTTTGTCAGTTATCAATAACAATGACAGCTGCCTGTGAAATGTTACTCTAACAGTAATTAAGAGTAGGTCTGCTTCTAACTACCGTGGAAGATGGATGGCTCTGATGATTTCTGCTCGTTTGCTGGGTAAATATTATGGAGTTAGCGTCTTGGCCACGGTGTGCTGTGCAGTTGCAGTTGTTTGTTTTACTTGCACCCAAACACATGTCTGCAGCACAAGTACACAGCACAAACATGGGTATGCATACACACACGCACATAAACACACGCATACACACACACAAAACACACAGAGTAGGCGCATCGAGATTGATTAACTTTGACCAGAGGGCCACTCTTATTTCAGTGGCATTGGACAAGTCCCTTTCTCCCCTTGTGATTGTGAAGTTGACTCATTTCGGCAAAAACACATTCCGCCTTGGACAGAAAAGCTTCTAGGTCCCTCCAGTAAACTCTGTCCTTTCTCCCTCACAGAAAACGTATAAGCTCTGGGCTTAGCGTCTAGCATTCTCCTCTCCGGCTTGCTCACTGCAATAAATCACACTCCTTGTCATAGCTAAACGTCCATATTTCAATGTAGTGAGCGTGGGAGGGGGGGGGTGTAAGTGGAGGGAAAGGGAGTGTGTGTGTGTGAGAAAGGGGAGTGGGGGTATGTTGGTGTTTGTTTGTGCAAGCATGGGTGGGTGTGAATGTTGGCGTGTGTGCGTTTATGTTTGTGTGCTTGGCTGCTTGGCAGGTGTAAATTAGGGGGTGATTCAATGAGTGAGGATGTGCCTCTACCTGTGGATCTGTTCTAAAAGACAGTCGTTTCAGTATCAGTCCATGTAGATGCTCTCCTCTCTCCCACCCAGCTACAGACACCCAACACTGGGCTTCTTCAGAGCGAAGAGGTGCTGGTGGATGGATGTCTTTTTTACCACCCTGTGTGTGTGTGTGCTTGCATGCGTCCAAGTGTGTGTGTATGTGTGTGTACGTTCATTCGTGCACGCTTGCGTGTATTCCGGTGTTTGTGTAACAGGGTAGAGGGTAGGGTAGATTAAGTCAGGCAGATAGTGGTACAGTAGCTTTCCATAGCTGCCAGCAGTCATATTACTCTATGTACTAGTTTCCATAGCCACCAACAGTCACATTACTATATGTACTAGTTTCCATAGCCACCAACAGTCATATTACTCTATGTACTAGTTTCCATAGCCACCAACAGTCATATTACTCTATGTACTAGTTTCCATAGCCACCAACAGTCATATTACTCTATGTACTAGTTTCCATAGCCACTAACAGTCATATTACTCTATGTACTAGTTTCCATAGCCGCCAGCAGTCATATTACTGTATGTACTAGTTTCCATAGCCACTAACAGTCATATTACTCCATGTACTAGTTTCCATAGCCACCAACAGTCACATTACTCTATGTACTAGTTTCCATAGCCGCTAACAGTCATATTACTCTATGTACTAGTTTCCATAGCCGCCAACAGTCATATTACTCTATGTACTAGTTTTCATAGCCGCCAGCAGTCATATTACTCTATGTACTAGTTTCCATAGCCACTAACAGTCATATTACTCTATGTACTAGTTTCCATAGCCACCAACAGTCATATTACTCTATGTACTAGTTTCCATAGCCACCAACAGTCATATTACTCTATGTACTAGTTTCTATAGCCACCAACAGTCATATTACTCTATGTACTAGTTTCCATAGCCATCAACAGTCATATTACTCTATGTACTAGTTTCCATAGCCACCAACAGTCATATTACTCTATGTACTAGTTCCCATAGCCACCAACAGTCACATTACTCTATGTACTAGTTTCCATAGCCACCAACAGTCATATTACTCAATGTACTAGTTCCCATAGCCACCAACAGTCACAAACTCTATGTACTAGTTTCCATAGCCACTAACAGTCATATTACTCTATGTACTAGTTTCCATAGCCACTAACAGTCATATTACTCTATGTACTAGTTTCATTAGCCACCAGCAGTCATATTACTCTATGTACTAGTTTCCATAGCCACCAGCAGTCATATTACTCTATGTACTAGTTTCCATAGCCACCAACAGTCACATTACTCTATGTACTAGTTTCCATAGCCACTAACAGGCATATTACTCTATGTACTAGTTTCCATAGCCACTAACAGTCATATTACTCTATGTACTAGTTTCCATAGCCACTAACAGTCATATTACTCTATGTACTAGTTTCCATAGCCACCAGCAGTCATATTACTCTATGTACTAGTTTCCATAGCCACCAACAGTCATATTACCCTATGTACTAGTTTTCATAGCCACCAGCAGTCACATTACTCTATGTACTAGTTTCCATAGCCACCAGCAGTCATATTACTCTATGTACTAGTTTCCATAGCCACCAGCAGTCATATTACTCTATGTACTAGTTTCCATAGCCACCAACAGTCACATTACTCTATGTACTAGTTTCCATAGCCGCCAGCAGTCATATTACTCTATGTACTAGTTCCCATAGCCACCAACAGTCACATTACTCTATGTACTAGTTTCCATAGCCACCAACAGTCATATTACTCTATGAACTAGTTTCCATAGCCACCAACAGTCACATTACTCTATGTACTAGTTTCCATAGCCACCAACAGTCATATTACTCTATGTACTAGTTTCCATAGCCACCAACAGTCATATTACTCTATGTACTAGTTTCCATAGCCACCAACAGTCATATTACTCTATGTACTAGTTTCCATAGCAGCCAGCAGTCATATTACTCTATGTACTAGTTGCAGTTTTGATCTGAACAGACAAGCCAAGTCCCATTCAGTTCCGTTTCTCTCATAATCATAGGAGGCAGAGAGAACACAAACAAGCAGTTCTAGAATAATGTTCCTCATTGTCTAGTGGACTGGGCTCAATGCAGCCATTCATTTTTCTCTATTACAATGGCATTTCATATTTCCCCCACTAACAAGGGAACAAAACAGCCTTCCATTGTTAACGCTGATTGCATCGCAAGTACTCGGCTAAATGCTGAGGGCCTCTCAATGGATGTTGTCAGGATAGTTGAACCCAAAATATACATTTGTTCAATGTTTTCGTACAAAAGTGGCAGATCTCAGTCCAAATTCCATGCCGTCTGTATTGAAAATTCAATAGAGTAGGACTAGGTGAAATCCATAGATCTTGATCCCGAATGAATGGGAATTATTTCGAACTCTCTTTACTAAGCACCATCCTTCGTCCCAACGATATTGAAGATGAATGTGTGTCAATGGGCTGTCTGAATAGAAAACCCAAAGGTATTCAAGGCTGGAGCTACACAAGAGGACTACAGAATAGAATGGGTCTCTATAGAACACTGTGGGAGTCCTGCAGTTATTCTCTACTCACTGAGACATGTCTATTTACTGTCAATCCAATCTCTTTCATTTTCTCTTTTATAATTCCTGTCTTTCTTTCTCTTTTATAATTGTTCTCTCGCTCACCATGAGACTGTAAACAAGGTGGACTGTGCTGCCCTCTCCGCCTACCCAGTGTCAATCAAAGCATTCATCCCTGTAGTTGTCTCTTTCTGTCATTCTGTGAGACCTCTGTTCATTCTCTCTTTTATCTCTTTGAATGTGTGTCCGTGTGTGTATGTTTGTATGTGTGCATTCGGGCGTGCGCACCTGTGTGTGTGCACGTGCAAGTATCAGGTAGATGCCCAGATAGGGGTCTACCTGTGCCCGAGCACCTGTCCCTTTGCCTTCCCACTTGCCAAGTGCCCTAAAAAGGGTGGTGGTATTAAACCTTTTTTTCTTCTGTTTTTGTCATTGTTGTTCTGAACCCAGTGCCCTTAAGTTGTTGTGACGTCGTCAAGTTCGCCACCCCTACACTGTTTGTTGGTCTGCCTTGTTCGGAGCTCACGTGCACCCAGTTGTGCCTTTTTCTCAGGCTGCCCTGTACGTAGACTGCCCTGTACATAGACTGCCCTGTACGTAGACTGCCCTGCACGTAGACTGCCCTGTACGTAGACTGCCCTGTACGTAGACTGCCCTGTACGTAGACTGCCCTGTACATAGACTGCCCTGTACGTAGACTGCCCTGTACGTAGACTGCCCTGTACGTAGACTGCCCTGTACGTAGACTGCCCTGTACGTAGACTGCCCTGTACGTAGACTGCCCTGTACGTGCATGGCTTGAGATGTGGTCACCGGTCGAGTGTGTGTAGCAAGCTCCCTAGTTTAAATATCCACAGTACTGCCACAGCAGCTAACATTTTATTAACTCTTGATAACACTTGATTTACATCATCGACAATATTCAGTCTGGTTGGCTGATACCGCAGCAGAGAGAGGCAGAAATCAACAAAAGCGGCTGAATCAACGACCCTCCGACCCAACTCCATCCATTTGACATGTGTGTCAAAGCAGCAGCAACACAGGTCGTCTAGACTCTAGCTAACCACAATATACTAAAATATCCACACAAGGCAGCCTGTCATATATCATGAGTTAGAAGATTAGGAGTATTATATTATTAAGTTATTATTTAAGAGCATTGAAGATAAAACACAATCAGTAAAAAATAATATTGAGCTAGCTAACTAGCAGATTGAACATCAATGATCAGCTGATAGCCCACCCTCTTTTCCCGATGTCAATCATGTCTTTAGGAGGCACTGTATAGCTTGCTTACAATGTGTGATGAGTGTTGTTACAGAAATAAATAGGCCTATGCTCAGAAATTGTAAAATCTTCGCTACAGAGGCAGTTAGTATGCTATGAATTTCGAGATATGAATGATGAAAGTCATCATTTCACCAGTGGGTGCCCTTTTTTCCATTTTAAGCACCTGCCCCCTGAAAGTTCTGTGTACTTCCCTGGCAAGCATGCATGTGAGTGTGTGTGTGTGTGTGTGTGTGCGTGCGTGGGCGCATATGTGTGCGCACATGTGCATGTGCGTGTTTGCGTGTGCACGTGTGAACTCACCGTAGAGTCTCCGTCAGCTATGAAGACAGTGCAGCCCTGGGCCTGCATAAAGGAGAGGATGGTTCCTGCTATCTTCCTCAGTAACACCTCGAGAGACTGCTGCTCCTCAAAGATCAGACTGGCCAGGTCCAACAGCACCTGGGGGAGACATACATAGTAAACCATAAACACACACAAACATATGACAGTATGAACACACACCCACATACTCATACACAAAAACAAAAACATGAACACACACTCACAAGAAAGCATGATAACGCACACCAACACACACCCACCTACGCATATGCCAGGGAGATCATTTCAGATTGATGTCGAAATTGGATGTCTATCCATCTCCTGAGGACGTCGAGAAATGCCGTCAAAGCCTGCCATTAGGGGCAACAGTGAGCACTATTCCCATGAAGTAGGCTTGGGTTTTGCTAAATTGTTGTAAACAGGGGTGGTGGTTGGGTGTAATCCCATGACTCTGGATCAGAAAGTGTGTGTTCAATCCCAATCATGGACACTTTTAATTTATTTTATTTTATTTTATTATTACTCTATCCCAAACCTTATCCCTTACCTTAACTTTTTGGAATGTGCCTAAACTTAACCCTTACCTTCGAAATTTGACGTTTGGAGCAACTTCGAAATTTGATGTTTGGAGAATGTGGATGAACGTCTAATTCTGCAGTGAGACTGAGAGAGCTTGATGCATATGCACGCATGTACACACACATACACACTCACACACACTTTGAAAGCATAAAAACCCACACACGGCAACAAACCTGATTGCGTCGGTTTTCCAACTGGGACGTCTCGTAGAGCTGGGCGTTGTGTAGGACGATCCCAGAGAAGGCCAGGTAGGCAGAGAAGTCCTGTCAGGGAAATCAAGACTATGAGCTTGATTCAGAGCATGGTATTTACAGAGAAAGAGAGCATTGAACCCCAGTGTCTTTCTCCCCGGTACCTTTTCATCCTGTTCAGTGAAAGTACCGCTCTCGCCACACTTCTTGTTGATGGCCTGCGCCACTCCTACGACCTGGCGGATGAAAGAGAAGAAAGGGGGAAAAGAGGAGAGATGTCACGACTTCCTCCGAAGCTGCCTCCTCTCCTTTTTCGGGCAGGCTTCGGCGTTCGTCGTCACCGGCCTTCTAGCCACTGCTGCTCCATATCTCATCATTCCATTTGTTTTGTCTTGTCTATTACACACACCTGGTTCATATCCCCTCATTAGTACATGTATAAGTGTTCCCTCTGCCCCCTTGTCCTTGTGGGTGATTGTTTAATGTGAGGAGAGAGTAGCTCGGTTGAGCTACGTGTATTTTGTATATGGTTCAATCTGGGCATAACCTAGCTAGTGTTGTGAGGTACAGAGCCTTCAGAAAGTATTCACACCCCTTGACTTTTTCCACATTTTGTTGTGTTACAAAGTGGGATTAAAATGTATTGAATTGTCAATTTTTGTCAACGATTTACAAAAAATATTCTGCAATGTCAAAGTGGAAGAAAAATTCTAAAATTTCTTTAAAAAAATAAATGGAAAAAATAACTCTTCATTAGATACAGTGGGGAAAAAACGTCTTTAGTCAGCCACCAATTGTGCATGTTCTCCCACTTAAAAAGATGAGAGAGGCCTGTAATTTTAATCATAGGTACACGTCAACTATGACAGACATATTGAGAAGAAAAAAAATCCAGAAAATCACATTGTAGGATTTTTAATGAATTTATTTGCAAATTATGGTGGAAAATAAGTATTTGGTCACCTACAAACAAGCAAGATTTCTGGCTCTCACAGACCTGTAACTTCTTCTTTAAGAGGCTCCTCTGTCCTCCACTCGTTACCTGTATTAATGGCACCTGTTTGAACTTGTTATCAGTATAAAAGACACCTGTCCACAACCTCAAACAGTCACACTCCAAACTCCACTATGGCCAAGACCAAAGAGCTGTCAAAGGACACCAGAAACAAAATTGTAGACCTGCACCAGGCTGGGATGACTGAATCTGCAATAGGTAAGCAGCTTGGTTTGAAGAAATCAACTGTGGGAGCAATTATTAGGAAATGGAAGACATACAAGACCACTGATAATCTCCCTCGATCTGGGGCTCCACGCAAGATCTCACCCCGTGGGGTCAAAATGATCACAAGAACGGTGAGCAAAAATCCCAGAACCACCTAGTGAATGACCTGCAGAGAGCTGGGACCAAAGTAACAAAGCCTACCATCAGTAACACACTACGCCACCAGGGACTCAAATCCTGCAGTGCCAGACGTGTCCCCCTGCTTAAGCCAGTACATGTCCAGGCCCATCTGAAGTTTGCCAAAGTGCATTTGGATGATCCAGAAGAGGATTGGGAGAATGTCATATGGTCAGATGAAACCAAAATAGAACTTTTTGGTAAAAACTCAACTCGTCGTGTTTGGAGGACAAAGAATGCTGAGTTGCATCCAAAGAACACCATACCTACTGTGAAGCATGGGGGTGGAAACATCATGCTTTGGGGCTGTTTTTCTGCAAAGGGACCAGGACGACTGATCCGTGTAAAGGAAAGAATGAATGGGGCCATGTATCGTGAGATTTTGAGTGAAAACCTCCTTCCATCAGCAAGGGCATTGAAGATGAAACGTGGCTGGGTCTTTCAGCATGACAATGATCCAAACACACCGCCCGGGCAACGAAGCATTTCAAGGTCCTGGAGTGGCCTAGCCAGTCTCCAGATCTCAACCCCATAGAACATCTTTGGAGGGAGTTGAAAGTCTGTGTTGCCCAGCGACAGCCCCAAAACATCACTGCTCTAGAGGAGATCTGCATGGAGGAATGGACCAAAATACCAGCAACAGTGTGTGAAAACCTTGTGAAGACTTACAGAAAACGTTTGACCTGTTTCATTGCCAACAAAGGAACTTTTGTTATTGACCAAATACTTATTTTCCACCATAATTTGCAAATAAATTCATTAAAAATCCTACAATGTGATTTTCTGGATTATTTTTTCTCATTTTGTCTGTCATAGTTGATGTGTACCTATGATGACAATTACAGACCTCTCTCATCTTTTTAAGTGGGAGAACTTGCACAATTGGTGGCTGACTAAATACTTTTTTCCCCCACTGTAAGCATTCAACCCCCTGAGTCAATACATGTTAGAATCACCTTTGGCAGCGATTACAGCTGTGAATCTTTCTGGGTAACTCTCTAAGAGCTTTTCACACCTGGATTGTGCAACATTTGCCCATTATTCATTTCAAAATTCTTCAAGCTCTGTCAAATTGGTTGTTGATCAGTGCTAGACAACCATTTTCAGGTCTTGCCATATATTTTAACACAGATTTAAATCAAAACTGTAATTCAGCCACTCAGGAACATTCCCTGTCTTCTTGGTAAGCAACTCCAGTGTAGATTTGGCCTTGTGTTTTAGGTTATTGTCCTGCGGAAAGGTGAATTAATCTCCCAGTGTATGGTGGAAATCAGACTGAACCAGTTTTTCCTCTAGGATTTTGCCTGTGCTTAGCTCCATTCCGTTAATTTTTTATTCTGAAAAACTCTCCAGTCCTTAACAATTACAGGCTTACCCATAACATGATGCAGCCACCACTATGCTTGAAAATATGGAGAGTGGTACTCAGTAATGTGTTGTATTGGATTTGCTCCAAACATAACACTGTATTCAGGACAAAAAGTGAATTGCTTTGCCACATTTTTTGCAGTATTACTTTAGTGCCTTGTTGCAAACAGGATGCATGTTTTGGAATATTTGTATTCTGTACGGGCTTCCTTCTTTTCACTCTGTCATTTAGGTTAGTATTGTGGAGTAACTACAATGTTGTTGATCCATCCTCAGTTTTCTCCTATCACAGCCATTAAACTCCTTAAATGTTTTAAAGTCACCATTGGCCTCATGGTGAAATCCCTGAGCGGTTTCCTTCCTCTCCAGCAACTGAGTTAGGAAGGACGCCTGTATCTTTGTAGTGACTGGGTGTATTTATACACAATCCAAAATGTATTTAATAACTTCACCATGCTCAAAGTGATATTCAATGTCTGCTTTTTTTATTTTTACCCATCTACCAATAGGTGCCCTTCTTTTCTAGGCATTGGAAAACCTCCCTAGTCTTTGTGGTTGAATCTGTGTTTGAAATTCACTGCTCGACTGAGGGACCTCACAGATAATATGTGGGGTACAGAGATGAGGTAGTCATTAAAAAATCATGTTAAACACTATTATTGCACACAGAGGGAGTCCATGCAACTTATTATGTGACTTGTTAAGCAAATTTTTACTCCTGAACTTATTTAGGCTTGCCATACCTAAGGGCTTGAATACTTATTGACTTAAGACATTTCAGCTTTTAATTTTAAATTAATTTGTAAACATTTCTAAAAACATAATTCCACTTCGACATTATGGGTATTGTGTGTAGGCCAGAGACAAAACATATATATTTAAATTCAGGCTGTAACAAAACAAAATGTAGAATAAGTCAAAGGGTGTGAATACTTTCTGAAGGCACTGTATCTATAGTCTATCTTGAAGCCCATTCAAAACCGCATGGGACATGATACGGAACTAAAGTGGAAGGGGCGGTTACTTTCACAGTCAATTGTGTCTTACCTCTTCTCTGTGGTTCTTGATGGGCATACACAGGATGCTCTGGGTCTTGTAGCCTGTAATCTGATCCACCTCTGCATTGAACCTGGGGTCCTGTGGACGAGATACAAACAGTATGAATTCCAATGTCATTTAACATGACCAGGCATGTAATCACAAAGCATCTCGTAAGTAGGAGCGCTGACCTATGATCAGGTCCCCCTCTCTTATTCATTATGATTTAAAAGGCTAAACTGGTCCTAGATCAGCTCTGAGACACTTTGGGGCAGATTCAGACATAGGAAATATACGCCTTTTCAACGCACACCTTTCCTACACACTTCTCAGTAGTTGGTATTCAGATTTACCTTATGGAGGAGCGTAACCAGGTTTGTGGGCGTGGTTTCCTTCCGCGCACTGAATACATTTACTTCAACCCCAGAAAACACATCCACTGGGTGGCCTACCAATTTCATCTAGGAGTTTTTGTTCAATTAGTTTTATCTGTTCATTTCTCTAAAGCAAATATGGTGTACCTTTAATTTGAATTTGATCAGCACAAGACTTGAATGTAGACTATAGAGAATGCATTCAGAATATAGACAGATAGCCATGAAAGCATATGCATATTTGTCTCCGTTTCAGAACCTATGGGTAGATTTAAAAAACACTCTGATTTTAGACATTATTTATGTTTAGGTGAATACTCATGAATCCTACTTCATGGTAAAATAGAACCTTTACACATTAATGATAAAAAGGTAGTTTGATTCATTCTGAAAGTTGCCACATTAAGTTCATCAATGGTAACGTTGGAAGTAGTGCAGCCTACAATATAATTAGAATATGGAGAATAGTATAACGTTGTATTATATAATACATATACCCTCATTGCCCGCACCGATCATGGAACTGTGTGATGGCAAGTTCAAAGTAACGGTTTGAATACAATTTATTTGGAATACAATTTGTATTTGGCCTTCATTAAATAGTATCCACTATTACTTGACCCTCAGCCACAACCAAAAGGACGTAACAGCATTTAGAGGAAATAAACAAAGGTAGGCTAAATCAAACAATGGAATGGAATGGAATGATACCAATGTAAGGAAGGGAACGAACACTAAAATGGTAGTTAAATATACCTGGTTATGACTTATTGCTACCGGTAGTGGCTAACAATATTTAACATAGGCTATAGGCTACAAATTGAAAGAAACAGGAAAAGTTGGGGCATACGATTAAAACATTCTAGAGAACACCAAGGTTACATTTGCCTTGTCATCCAATTTGGCTTGTGTCTCCACATTTTATCCCTGCAAGTTATAAGGTCATACAATTAAAATTCTGCATAATGGCACAGCATTTCACACTTCACTGTGGGAAAGGGGCATAAATAGGCCTACCTGTCATGTTGATATGCTTTTCAGTTTCCTGCCATATGACAGGTTTCTTGGGATTGCCCTGGCTCAGACTACACAACCCCACCATCAATTGGATCACCAAGAGGATCACAGCCTAGTCCCCCTCATGCCGGAGGACCTGCCTGCCGGTGGTTTGTTGTTCCACGTCAGTGGAGAGTCCGGAGTCCTCCCTCCAGCCCAACATCCCACGTGAGTACGCAGATCTCTCCAATGTCTTCTCCAAGGCTAAGTGTCTCCCTCCTCACAGGCCCTGGGACTGCGCCATTGACCTGCTGGAGGGACAACACCCCCCGAAGAGTCGCATTTACTCCCTTTCCATAGCGGAGACTGAGGCCATGGAGAAGTATGTGGTGGAGACACTGAAACAGGGGTTCATCAGACGCTCTACCTCTCCTGCCTCCGCCAGCTTCTTCTTCGTGGCCAAAAAATACGGAGGACTGAGGCCGTGCATTGACTACCGGGGGCTGAACGCAGTCACAAAGTACCGGTACCCCCTCCCTCTGGTTCCGTTGGCTATCGAGCAGCTGCGAGGGGCCCGGTACTTTACCAAGTTGGACCTGAGGAGTGCCTACAATCTGATCCGAATCCGGGAAGGAGACGAGTGGAAGACGGCATTCAGCAATACCTCAGGCCACTATGAATACTGCGTTATGCCCTACGGCCTCGCCAACGCACCTTCCGTGTTCCAGTCCTTCATCAATGACGTGTTCCAAGACATGCTGAGTAGACAGGTGGTGGTGTACATCGAAGATATCCTGATCTACTCGGCTATGTTCGAGGAGCACGTCAGGGACGTCCGAGCGGTCCTACTCCACCTCCGGGAACACAGCCTGTTGGTGAAGGGGGAGAAATGCGAATTCCACCAACAGACCATCTCCATCCTGGGATACAGGATCAGTCCTCAGGGGGTGTTCATGGAAAGAGCGAAGACAGACGCCGTCAGGTCATGGCCAGTCCCCACCACCATCAAGGGCCTACAGAGCTTCCTGGGCTTCGCAAGTTTCTACAGGCGTTTCATCAGGTCCTTCAGCTCCATAGCCACCCCACTCACCTCTCTCCTTAAGGGTGGGCCTCAGAAGCTGGCCTGGAACCCTGAGGCTGACGCTGCCTTCAAGAGGCTGAAGGAGAGGTTCACCACAGCGCCCCTCCTAAAACACCCAGATCCAGCTCGTCCTTTCATCCTGGAGGTGGATGCATCTGAGGAGGGCGTGGGTGGGGTCCTCTTCCAGCGGCAAGGTAAGCCAGAGAAAATGTATCCCTGTGCCTTTTTCTCGAACAAGCTTACCCCCGCAGAGAGGCACTATGGAGTTGGAGACAGGGAGCTGTTGGCGGTGGTCCTCGCTCTGGAGGAATGGAGACACTGGCTGGAGGACGCAGTCCATCCATTCTGGATTCTCACTGACCATCGGCATTTGGAGCACATACGGGCAGCGAAAGGGACGAACTCTCATCAAGCCCAAATGTTTTACTCGCTTTCAGTTTATTCTGTCCTACCGACCAGGATCCCAGAATGTGAAGGCCGACGCACTCTCCAGGATGCACCATACCGGAGAAAGGAAGGATCTGGGGGGTCCTATCCTGCCTCTCTCATCGTGGCACCTGTCGTTTGGGATGTGGACAAAGACATCCGCCTGGCGGCTCAGGAGGACCCAGCGCCTGCCGCCCCTCCGGGGCGTGTGTATGTACCCACCAGGGTCCGTGACCGCCTGCTAATCTGGGCGCACACCACCCTTACGGCAGGGCACTCCAGTATGACGCGCACCATACATTCTCTCTCACAAAAATACTGGTGGCCCACCTTGGCTACTGATGTCTCCCGCTATATCAACTCCTGTTCCGTATGTGCCCAAACGAAGACACCTCGGAACGCCCCGGCAGGCAAACTAGTTCCTCTCCCAGTGCCTCAGTGACCTTGGTCACACCTGTCCATAGACTTTGTCACCGACCTCCCACGTTCGGCTTCACCACAATCCTGGTGGTCGTAGATCAGTTCTCCAAATCATGCCGTTTTTTGCCACTAACTGGTCTTCCTTATGCTCTCCAGGTCGCTGAGGTCCTGTTCCAACAGGTCTTCCGGCATTATGGACTTCCGGTGGACATCGTCTCGGACCGTGGCCCCCAATTCACCTCCCGAGTGTGGAAGGCTTTCCTGGAGAAGATCAGGGCCACGGCCAGCCTCACTTACGGGTATAGGCCTCAGTCGAATGGGCAGGTGGAGCGCATGGGCTGGGTCCTCCTGAGCCGCCAGGCGGATGTCTTCGTCCACATCCCAAACGACAGGTGCCACGATGAGACAGACGCATGATAGGACCCCCCAGATCCTTCCTTTCTCCGGTATGGTGCATCCTGGAGAGTGCGTCGGCTTTCACATTCTGGGATCCTGGGCGGTAGGACAGAATAAACTGAAAGCTAGTAAAACAATTGGGCTTGATGAGAGTTCGTCCCTTTCGCTGCCCGTATGTGCTCCAAATGCCGGTGGTCAGTGAGAATCCGGAATGGATGGACTGCGTCCTCCAGCCAGGGTGGTTTCTTCATTGCCACTGTCAGGACCGGCAGGGTGAGTGGGCAAGGTTTCTTCCTTGGGCAGAATATGCCCAGAACACCCTCGTTCACTCCTCCACGGGGCTCACTCCCTTCCAGTGCGTCCTGGGGTGCCAGCCAGCCCTGGCCCCTTGGACACCCAGCCAGACCGATGCGCCCGCTGTCAACAAGTGGTTCCGCAGGGCCGGACAGGTCTGGGACGCCGCCCATGTCCATCTCCAGAGGGCCATTCTTCGGCAGAAGGACCAAGCCGACCACCACCGCAGTGAGGCCCCCGTATTCCAGCTTGGTGATCGTGTCTGGCTGTCCACAAAAAAACACCCTCTCCGCCTGCCCTGCAAGAAACTAAGCCCCTGGTTTGTGGGGCCGTTTAAGGTCCTCCGGCGGATAAATGAGGTATCATACCAGCTGCTCCTTCCCCCTCACTACTGGGGTACGCCCCTTTACATTGTTGATTCCTGCGTCTGCGTCCTACCTCTTCGTATCCTCAGTACTCGTCACACAGTGACAAAATTCTCAATTCAATCCATTTTAAATTCAGGCTGTAACATAACAAAATGTGGAAAAAGTAAAAGGGTGTGAATACTTTCTGAAGGCACTTTACCTCTTATCAATAGCTCTTATCATATCAATTTATAAATTACATTGCAGGGAGAATATTGTTATTTCTATCGGGTGGAAAAAAGTAGATGCTTTTTCCACTTGGAACCGGCAGGTTTGCTCAACCTTATTCATGGTTTCCTCGTGTGTAAAGGTGGTGGAATTATTAGGTCAGAATATGGCGTATCTGTAGACACACCTTCATTTCTTTGATCACCACTCCAAACGCGTACCTTGCTGGCACTGGCATTTCCCCCATGCTTCAGTTCAAGGTCAGAATACGTATAGAGAGAAAAGTGCATAAAAACTGAATAAAGTTCAATTTATGTGCATGTAACTCAGGTCTGAATTTCCTCCTTTGTGAATATGGGCCCAGAAACACATGGACATTCTAGACAATTGACTAGACATAAAGGAATAACCACCACATTTTCCCTTTACTGAGAGAATGACAAGACCACTGTTCTGGTTCCCTATGTGGTGAGACAGAGGCTGAGTCCCAAGTGGCACCCTAATCCCTACATAGTGCACTCATTTTAACTTGTCAAAAGTAGGACTTCATATAAGGAATAGGGTGTCATTTGGGATGCACCCAGAGTGGATGGATGTCCTGAAGTACCCTCTCCTCGTGGCTCTCAGACCACCCACACCGTGACCTTTCTTTCTAGATGGTGTGTGCACATGTACGAGCACACCTCAGATGCCTAATACACACTGACACATTTTATGACTAAACAATGAACATTATACTAATTTCATAAAACACCCACTTTCCAATTTCCATATAAAATTCCCTTCTAACCTCCACCCCACATAAACAAGGACCAAATCAACTGCTCTCTCTTTCCCAAATGAGTCATTTCTTTCCCACTAACACTAGACATGCCTCTAAACAGAGGGATGCTTAATGAACTAGAATTTCAGACCTGGGTCTTCTATAGTCTCCAAGTAGGAGTGCAGATATACAGTGCCTTTGGAAAGTATTCAGACCTCCTTATTCTAAAATTGCTTAAATTGTTTTCTCCCCCTCATCAATCTACACACAATACCCCATAATGACAAAGCAAAAAGAGGCTATTAGAAATTTTTGCAAATCTATATAAAAGAAAACCCAGTAGATATCAAATTTACATAAGTATTCAGAACCTTTACTCAGTACTTTGTTGAAGCACCTTTGGCAGCGATTACAGCATCGAGTCTTCTTGGGTATGACGCTACAAGCTTGGCACACCTGTATCTGGGTGTTCTCCCATTCTTCTCTGCAGATCCTCTCAAGCTCTGTCAGGTTGGATGGGAAACATTGCTGCTCAGCTATTTTCAAGTCTCTCCAGAGATGTTCGATTGGGTTCAAGTCCGGGCTCTGGCTGGGCCACTCAAGCACATTCAGGGACTTGTCCCGAAACCACTCCTGCGTTGTCTTGGCTGTGTGCTTAGGGTCGTTGTCCTGTTGGAAGGTGAACCTTCGCCCCAGTCTGAGGTCCTGAGCACTCTGGAACAGGTTTTCATCAAGGACCTCTCTTGACTATGCTCCGTTCATCTTTGCCTCGATCCTGACTAGTCTCCTAGTCCCTGCCGCTGAAAAACATCCCCACAGCATGATGCTGCCACCACCATGCTTCACCGTAGGGATGGTGCCAGGTTTCAACCAGACGTGACGCTTGGCATACAGGCCAAAGAGTTCAATCTTGGTTTCATCAGACCAGAGAATATTGTTTCTCATAGTCTGAGAGTCTTTAGGTGCCTTTTGGCAAACTCCAAGCGGGCAGTCATGTTACTGATGAGTGGCTTCCGTCTGGCCAATCTACCATAAAGGCCTGATTGGTGGAGTGCTGCAGAGATGGTTATCCTTCTGGAAGTTTCTCCCATCTCCACAGAGGAACTCTAGAGCTCTGTCTGAGTGACCATCGGGTTCTTGGTAACCTCCCTGACCAAGGCCCTTCTCCCCCGATTGCTCAGTATGGCCAGGTGGCCAGCTCTAGGAAGAGTCTTGGTGGTTCCAAACTTCTTCCATTTAAGAATGATGGAGGCCACTGTGTTCTTGGGGACCTTCAATGCTGCTGACATTTTTTGGTACCCTTCCCCAGATCTGTGCCTCGACACAATCCTGTCTCGGAGCTCTACAGGTAATTCCTTCGACCTCATGGCTTGGTTTTTGCTCTGACATGCACTGTCAACTGTGGGACCTTATATAGACAGGTTTGTACCTTTCCAAATCATGTCCAATCAATTGAATTTACCACAGGTGGACTCCAAACAAGTTGTAGAAACATCTCAAGGATGATGAATGGAAACAAGATGCACCTGAGCTCAATTTCGAGTCTCATAGCAAAGGATCTGAATACTTATGTAAATAAGGTATTTCTGTTTATTATTTTTAATTCATTTGCTAAAATTTCTAAAAAACTGTTTTCGGTTTGTCATTATGGGGTATTCTGTGTAGATTGCTGAGGATTTTTATTTATTTAATCCATTTTAAAAATAAGGCTGTAACGTAACAAAATGTGTAAAAGGTCAAGGGTTCTGAATACTTTCCGAAGGCACTGTAGGATCAGTTTTTGCCTTTTAGATAAAAAGGAATACGATAATATACAGTATCTTAGATCAGCACTCCTACTCTGAGACACTTTTTGATTGCAGGCCAAAATCTCTATGACTAATGTAGATATTGAGAACATAATTGCTAGAGCCAGACCAAATCTGTGGAGGCAGACTTTCCTTAAAATAATAATCTGCCCTGGTTATTTGAATTCTAAAGTAATTTATATGTCTGATGATATTTTAACAAGAGAAAAGTTTTGTTTTTGAGATGATTGTTACTTTTTGTAATAGTTCTCTTGGAGTCAATATTACCTGAGTCGACCATTAGTGTATAAATCCTCTTAAATATAATGGCAAAATGTAGATTTCCACCTAAATAGACATACCCAAAAGTAACTGCTATTCATGTGTAATTACATGATTTTGACATGCCAAAACTTGGTATATTTGGAAAGAAGACATCTAGAAGATTATGAGGAAATTATCAGAAGATAGATAGGAGTTACATAGTTCAGAATACACAAGATCAAGCACACACAAAATAACCGTTAATTTTTGTAATTTTATTTTTGAAAGTAATCTTTCATTGACAAGCTATAATTGAATTATTCATGACTACAGCTGGAAACACATCAGATGGCTTCCACGACATGTGTACAATATCAGAAAAAAATGGGATTGATTGACCTAACAACTAGAAATGGGAAGATGTTTTAGTAAGTGGTGTCTGGTGTGGTCATGGGACGTTTCCAAGTGTCCCTAAACCTCTCCAAAGTGGCATATGTCTGTAAGTTAGATAATTCCAGTGCTATTACATATTTGCAATCCCTAAATGCTATTTGTTCAGTATAAAAACACAATTTCTACCATATCAACCTCACTCAAACATTGTGGTGGTGTTATGGGGTATCCAGGGTACATTCAAGTGTCCTTTCAACCTCTCCAAAGTGTCTGAATGTAGTAATTGCACTGTTTTTGTACACTGGATGTGCCTAAAAGATATTGTTGATCCAGAGCATCCCAAACATGCTCAATGGGTGACATGTCTGGTGAGTATTGGGACATTTTCAGCTTCCAGGAATTGTGTACAACATTATCATGCTGAAACATGAGGTGATGGTGGCGGATGAATGGCACGACAATGGGCCTCAGGATCTCGTCACGATATCTCTGTGCATTCAAATTGCCTTCGATAAAATGCAATTGTGTTCATTGTCCGTAGCTTATGCCTGCCCATACAATAACTCCACCACCACCATGGGGCACTCTGTTCACGATGTTGACATCAGCAAACCGCTCACCCACACAACGCCATACACATGGTCTGTGGTTGAGAAATGAACATTCAATTCTCTGGCAACAGCTCTGGTGGACATTCCTGCAGTCAGCATGCCAATTGCATGCTCCCTCAAAACTTGAGACATCTGTGGCATTTTAGAGTGGCCTTTTATTGTCCCCAGCACAAGGTGCACCTGTGTAATGATCATGCCGTTTAATCAGCTTCTTGATATGCCACACCTTTCAGGTGGATGGATTATCTTGGAAAATAAGACATGCTCACTAACAGGGATATAAACAAATTTGGGCGTATGTAAAAGTTCTGGGATCTTTTATTTCAGCTCATGAAACATGGGACCAACACTTTACATGTTGAGTTTATATATTTCTTCAGTGTAAAAGTGACCACAGTTCTAGAGACAACACTGTAGGGGTATTGATAAGAAAACTTCCCCTGTAAATGTGGGTCTGGCTGTGTGGTTGCCAACCACTTTCCCCACAGAGTGCTGCGCCACTTCCAACATCCAGAGGGGAGTTTTGATCCCGGTTTCAGCCGTCCCAACCGCCCAAACTGGGACTTAACGAGCCAATCAGAGAGCTAGGAAGTCCCTAGGTAGGAGCTACCTCTATGCAGAGTGACGCAGATGCACTTCCTGAACGCTCTGGCTGTTTTGTAAAAACATAACGCAGATCCCGTATCAGGTTCTATGGACCCAGCTGGTGGCTTGTTTCGCTACCAGACACACACACACACACACACACCCCTCTCCTCTGTCCTTGTCCAGATTAACAAACTAATTGGACACAGGTGCGTCGACAAGAAGCCACTGTCTCTCTCTCTCTCTTTCTCGCTCTGTCTCTTCTATTTTATTTCTTCTTCTCTCTATCCCCCAGTCTAGGTCCCTATAGGCTTGTTTAGGAAAACACCTGACCACTTCATCAGAATGAAGTGCTATAAATATCACCAATAAAGTCATCGTCGTCAGTCTGAACACCGTTGGCTGGCAACCAGATGATTGCGTAGCAGCTAGCTAATCAGGGGTAAGGTAAACAGTGTGATGTCACATGAAATTGCTTGTGAGTAGACACGGACATGTACACACAGAAGTAAGAACACATTCAGACACACACACTAAGAAAATAAATTACAGTCTTACGACTCAGGCACACGCACTCTCTCACTTTCTCTTTTTCGTTGTCTTTCCCTCTCTCCCCTCTCTCAAACATCTGCCTTCTCTTTCAAAGACATCATTCCTCCACAGGGGGCCTGACTGAGTGTGTGTGCGTATGTACAGTTGAAGTCGGAGGTTTACATACACTTAGGTTGGAGTCATTACAACTTGTTTTTCAACCACTCCACAAATATCTTGTTAACAAACTATAGTTTTGGCAAGTCGGTTAGGACATCTACTTTGCGCATGACACAAGTAATTTTTCCATCAATTGTTTCCAGACAGATTATTTCACTGTATCACAATTCCAGTGGATCAGAAGTTTACATACACTAAATTGACTGTGCCTTTAAACAGCTTGGAAAATTCCAGAAAATGATGTCATGGCTTTAGAAGCTTCTGATAGGCTAATTGACATCATTTGAGTCAATTGGAGGTGTCCCTGTGGATGTATTTCAAGGCCTACCTTCAAACTCAGTGCCTCTTTGCTTGACATCATGGGAATATCAAAAGAAATCAGCCAAGACCTCAGAAAATTAATTGTAGACCTCCACAAGTATGGTTAATCCTTGGGAGCAATTTCCAAACGCCTGAAGGTACCACGTTCATTTGTACAAACAATAGTACGCAAGTATAAACACCATGGGACCATGCAGCCGTCATACCGCTCAGGAAGGAGACGCGTTCTGTCTCCTAGAGATGAACGTACTTTGGTGCGAAAAGTGCAAATCAATCCCAGAACAACAGCAAAGGACCTTGTGAAGATGCTGGAGGAAACAGGTACACAAGTATCTATATCCACAGTAAAACAAGTCATATATCGACATAACCTGAAAGGCCGCTCAGCAAGGAAGAAACTACTGCTCCAAAACCGCCATAAAAAAGCCAGACTATGGTTTGCAACTGCACATGGGGATAAAGATCGTACTTTTTGGAGAAATGTCCTCTGGTCTGATGAAACAAAAATAGAACTGTTTGGCCATAATGACCATCGTTATGTTTGGAGGAAAAAGGGGTCGGTTTGCAAGCCGAAGAACACCATCCCAACCGTAAAGCACGGGAGTGGCAGCATCATGCTGTGGGGGTGCTTTTCTGCAGGAGGGACTGGTGCACTTCACAAAATAGATGGCATCATGAGGAAGGAAAATTATGTGGATATATTGAAGCAACATCTCAAGACATCAGTCAGGAAGTTAAAGCGTGGTCGCAAATGGGTCTTCCAAATGGACAATGACCCCAAGCATACTTCCAAAGTTGTGGCAAAATGGCTTAAGGACAACATTTGTGGGCAGAACTGAAAAAGCGTGTGCGAGCAAGGAGGCCTACAAACCTGACTCAGTTACACCAGCTCTGTCAGGAGGAATGGGCCAAAATTCACCCAACTTATTGTGGGAAACTTGTGGAAGGCTACCCGAAACGTTTGACCCAAGTTAAACAATTTAAAGGCAATGCTACCAAATACTAATTGAGTGTATGTAAACTTCTGACCCACTGGGAATGTGATGAAAGAAATAAAAGCTGAAATAAATACATCTCTCTACTATTATTATGACATTTCACATTCTTAAAATAAAGTGGTGATCCTAACTGACAGGGAATTTTTACTAGGATTAAATGTCAGGAATTTTGAAAAACGTAGTTTAAATGCATTTGGCTAAGGTGTATGTAAACTTCTGACTTCAACTGTATGTGTGTGAGCTCTTCACATTACACATCCTGTCTTCCTTACAGATGGCCGCACATACTCTGGCTTTCATCTCCCTCTCCACCAATTGACACAGCTGGAACCCTACTGGGAGAGCACAGAGACGTTTACATCTCCTAGAGCAGTGGTTCCCAACCATTTACTAGAACCCCTTTGAGTACTTGGCCTATTTACAGGGGGTACATACATGGGGAACTTGAGAAGACTCATGAATTCCATAGGCGTACTGGTCAAATGCACATGAAGGGGGTACTTCAGTGGTCCTCCGTCGGGCTGAGCAAAATTCAGTTGGTGGTACAGTACCCCCAAAAAGGTTGGGACCACCATCCTAGAGAGGGGGATCATGTCAGGAAGACCTCTGGTCCTGCTGCAGTGTGAGCAGATACACACACGCCATGTACGTAGTCAAACGCATACTGCATGTCCACAATCCTGCTCTTAATGTATACGTGAGCAAAGACAGCAAGATAACAATGGAACAGAACAGCTGAAGGACACACACACGCATACTACACACACACTCAGCAATCAGCACAACCCTGTCATTTCCATGGCTGAGAGACAGCAAGGAAAAGCTGAGCTCAAGTTTTAGAGCCTGTGCAGTGACATCACTATGTGGGTCAAAGGTTAAAATCCAGCATGGTCTCCAGGGGCCAAGACTGATACTATGACCTTTAATCATTCTAGATCATTCCAGGAATACTACCTTTGCTATACTGTATTTACTCATGACTGACCATCTTCGACTGCCTTGGTAATGACAGGTTGAAATGGCAAGACGGTTTGATTATTGATTGCAGCAAGAAAGTGATAGTCTTGTAAAATAATACCCAACAGGATCGATATACTCAAACTGTCAAGGGATGACGTGTCATGAGTGAGGTATGTCTGGACCATTAAGTAAAAGAAGGTCAACTCGCAATGATTTTTGTGAGTATTTCACTTTAAGTGTGTGTGAGAGGAATCGTGTGTGTGTCCTTCAATCCAGTGATGTACTTTTTGACCTACATGATCCTTTTTGATCTCTGATTTTTTAAATTCTCCCTCTCCCTCTCCCTCCCTCCCTCCCTCTCTGTGGTTTATGCTTGGCCAATCACTCTCAGGTACTGCACTCTGTCAGCAAACACCCATACATACTCCCCAACACAAACAGTGGCCTGATTCAGAACACACACACACACACACACACACAACATCCTCATTATATTCATCATCATAATCCTACCTACGCAAACCCCACCGGGTGCCATATTACCTGACATGCAGCAGAGAAACAAGGGAGGCTGCAAAAAAAAGGAGATCAAAAGAGAACTAACCTTTATTTTACAGTTCGCTACTGTATTACCTAGGTGGTACTTAGAATGTACGTGGGTATATGTTGTAATAATCATTCAATTACCTACTGTGATAACTACCTTCGGGTTTTTTTGACGATTCATTGAAACAGGCACCACTATATACCATGTGATATCCGGTGGTCATCAATTGTGATGAATTCTTCGAAGTAGGCACCTTAAGTTACCGCTTTTAACCGCATAATGTTTTAGTAAGTACCAGCTGAAATAGGACTGCAAATTAAAACCTTACCCAAGAAGGAAAATAAAAAGAGAAGGTGACTACAAAAAATGAGGAAAGAAAGGCTCCGTCTCACCTCGTAAGCGTTCTTGATATTGAGGGGCTGACCCGTGGCTGCCACGTGACCCACAATTCCCTTGTTCCACTCCAGGCGGATGCAGCTATTAGACACCTCCTCCAGTGTGGAGCCCTCAGCCACGTCAAACAGCCTGCTCACCAGGAACTTCCTGTTGGAGCTGTCCTCGCCCACCTGGGGTCACACAACAAAGAACAGAAGTGATGTCGTACCTATCAAGATTCCACAGGAAGTGTATCTGCTCCACAGTTTACAATACGCCATGATTTGATATGATACTTTATTGTTAGGTTGCATGGAAATGTCATCATTGCTACCTGATATGGTTGTAGAATTAGATAGATAAGGATTAGACAGGAATTAAAAGATATGAGCAAATAAAATTCATAGAATAAAAAGGAAAGCTACATCTGAGGGTGGTTTTAGCCTTCCAGACTTGGAATTGAATGAACACGCTACCCAAGGCTTTTTTTTATTTATTTTTTATTTTACTAGGCAAGTCAGTTAAGAACAAATTCTTATTTACAATGACGGCCTACACCGGCCAAACCCGGACGACGCTGGGCCAATTGTGCGCCGCCCTATGGCACTCCCAATCACGGCCGGTTGTGATACAGCCTGGAATCGAACCAGGGGGTCTGTAGTGACGCCTCAAGCACTGAGATGCAGTGCCTTAGACCGCTGCGCCACTCGGGAGCCCAAACTTTTACTTTTCCTTGCAACATATAGTTAAACGCACTAAAAACGAACAATGGGTACATATTGAAGATGCACATGCTCATCCACAGAATCTATTTTCAAAGGATACAGCTAAGAACATTACCAACTTCATAGTTAAGAACACTTTAACAATATGGAAGAAAATGAAACATATTCTACAAGTACCAATATCACTCCCTAAAAACACAACCCTATGGAACAATCCTTGGATAGCTTTTCAGAATTCAAAGATAAGTTGGTCCACATTGAAAACTAAAGGCATGGAAACCGTAAATGACTTGGTAACAGGAAATACACTACATGACCAAAAGTATGTGGACACCTGCTCGTTGAACATCTCAATCCAAAATCATAGGCATTAACATGAAGTTGGTCCCCCCTTTGCTGCTATAACAGCCTCCACTATTCTGGGAAGGCTTTCCACTAGATGTTGGAACATTGCTGCGGGGACTTGCTTCCATTCAGCCACAAGAGCATTAGTGTGGTCAGGCACTGATGTTGGGCGATTAGGCCTGGCTCGCAGTCGGCATTCCAATTAATCCCAAAGGTGTTCAATGGGGTTGAGTTCAGGGCTCTGTGCAGGCTAGTCAAGTTCTTCCACACCGATATTTACAAACCATTTCTGTATGGACCTCACTTAGTGCACGGGGGCATTGTCATGCTGAAACAGGAAAGGGCCTTCCCCAAACTGTTGCCACAAAGTTGGAAGCACAGAATCGTCTAGAATGTCATTGTATGATGTAGTGTTAAGATTTCCCTTCACTGGAACTAAGGGGCCTAGCCCGAACCATGAAAAAGCCCCAGAGCATTATTCCTCCACCTAACTTTACAGTTGGCACTATGCATTCGGGCAGGTAGCGTTCTCCTGGCATCCACCAAACCCAGATTCGTCCGGCGGACTGCCAGATGGTGAAGCGTGATTCATCACTCCAGAGAACGCGTTTCCGCTGCTCCAGAGTCCAATGGCGGCGAGCTTTACACCACTCCAGCTGACACTTGGCATTGCGCATGGTGATCTTAGGCTTGTGTGCGGCTGCTCGGCCATGGAAACCCATTTCATGAAGCTCCCAATGAACAGTTCTTGTGCTGACGTTGCTTCCAGAGGCAGTTTGGAACTCGCACTAAGGGCTTCAGCACTCGGCGGTCTTGTTCTGTGAGCTTGTGTGGCCTACCACTTCGCGGCTGAGCCATTGTTGCTCCTAGACATTTCCTCTTCACAATAACAGCACTTACAGTTGACCGGGGCAGCTCTAGCAGGGCAGAAATTTGACGAACTGACTTGTTGGAAAGGTGGCATCTTATGACGGTGCCACGTTGAAAGTCACTGAGCTCTTCAGTAAGGCCGTTCTACTGCCAATGTTTGTCTATGGAGATTGCATGGCGGTGTGCTCAATTTTATACACCTGTCAGCAATGGGTGTGGCTGAAATAGCCAAATCCACTCATTTGAAGGAGTGTCCACATACTTTTGTATATATAGTGTAAATGTACTTCCATAACAGAATTAAAAAGCTATTTTGGACTGACCCGTGCCCTATCCTACTGTCTCTCATAGGCTAACCTGTGCTCTATCCTACTGTCTCTCATAGGCTAACCTGTGCCCTATCCTACTGTCTCTCATAGGCTAACCTATGCCCTATCCTACTGTCTCTCATAGGCTAACCTGTGACCTATCCTACTGTCTCTCATAGGCTAACCTGTGCCCTATCCTACTGTCTCTCATAGGCTAACCTGTGCCCTATCCTACTGTCTCTCATAGGCTAACCTGTGCTTTTTCCTACTTTCTCTCATAGGCTAACCCGTGCCCTATCCTACTTTCTCTCATAGGCTAACCCGTGCCCTATCCTACTGTCTCTCATAGGCTAACCTGTGATCTATCCTACTTTTTCTCATAGGCTAACCCGTGCCCTATCCTACTTTCTCTCATAGGCTAACCCATGCCCTATCCTACTTTCCCATCGTGCCACTACCTACCAGGAAGAGGGAGTAGCGGTCGGCAGCGATCAGCTCGTTGATGTGCAGGAAGATCTTGTGGCACAGAGCCGTCACGTCCAGGTGACTCGACACATCCCTCACCAGCTCCAACAGCCTGGCACAGCGGTCCAACCCCCGGGCACTGCCCACCTCGTCCATCATACCCGTGGGGATGCCAAACCCGACCCCTCCCTGCTGGGTTCTAAAGGGCATGGGCGTCCGGATGTCGCCTCGGTCGGGTTCGGCGTCGCAGAGGAAGGTTAGTGAGCCTTCCGCGTCCTTGACCACGATGGGCCTCAGCGGCCTGTCAAACTCAGATGCAGAGATCTTGCGGGTGGGGGTGCTGGGAGCGGGGCTGGGGGCCGGGGCTGGGGAGAGAGAGCACGCGTCGTTCAGGCCCAGGGAAGGGGGCAAGGAGAAGGCTAGGCAGGGACTGTCTGAGGGCTGGGTGGGTCTCTGTGGTGTAAGGGTTTCTTTGGAGGATGACGAGGAGGAGGATGATGAGGAGGAGGGCTGGATGGAGTGGACTCGCTCAGCAAACCAGGCATTCACCATCTCCCTGTACCAACACACAGGACATTATACGACATTATAAAACAATAATCAACATCATACAACAGGACAATGACATTATAGGATATTAGAGGAAAATATAAACTATCTGAGGAATTTGTGTATTTGATAAGCATTACACGTGGAGGTAGTGCGAGGAAGTTCTACCAGCTTTCTCCATCTCCTAATAGACAATAGACAGGACATACAGGACATGCATTACAACACATCATGAGATATGCATTACAAGACTTACAATATATTAATCAACAATGTTAGACATTGTATAAAGGCATTTAAGGAACATTTTAACAACTTTCTACCGCAGTCCCAGGGGCACACGCGTATGCACGCACCACGCACGCACACACACACACACACGTTCCCCCTCACACAGTGACTCACAGATTAATTCTGGTCAGCAGTACACATTTGTAGAACATGACTTAAATGCACAGTGCCAGCATTCAAAAACACTGTTACCCACAAGGTCCTAGGTTGAAATCCCAACCGTTTTATTTTGTCAAAGACTTACGCCTGAACAGCCCTACTGAAACCTTCAGAAACCCCAGCGGCTGTAAAATGCATTTGCCATGAAATGTGCCTGTAGATTAGGCTGACTGCCAGACACATAAAACTGAGCCATAACCACACTATAAAATGGCAAGCCGATGGAAGCGGAATGTTATCTCGCCAAGCATAAGAGACAGCAATGTGTGTGTACGTCTGTGTGTCTGTGTGTGTGTGTTTTGTGTGTGTGACCCCCTAGTGAGAATCCCCCATAGAGCAGCCCTAATGTGTCCTTAGGACAGGCACACACTCTTAGAGAACTGAGTTTCAGACCTAAACATCCGATCTGATGATATGTGCAAACGCATATATTTTGACTTGCCAATCAAATAATGTTTTCTTACATAATGTGGTTAAGAAATAGGAAGCAGAAAAATACTGTGGATACACACAAAAAATACATATATCCTGTTACTTCTCTAAGAGAAATATGTCTGACCTTTTCATGGGCCTATGGAAAATGGGATGGTATCAAATGAGATAAGATTATTTGACTGAAATGTAAATTATGCAAACCTGGACAGGCACACACTTATTCTGGCTAGATTTAAATGCAAATAAGTAGCCCTAAAGAAGTCAGAACCTACTTCCCAATTATAAGCTGTCCTAAGTGACACCTGAACTAAGATGGCTCTGTCCTGGATGGCTGTCGTTTAGCGAGCTCCGACCAAACTTTGCTATTTTGTGATTTTTTGCAGTTTATCTTTACTTTATTTTCACGAAAATGTATCCACTATCATTTCTTATAACCGACAATAACGTTTGAACATCCGATCGGCAGTTACTTACCCAAATTCTGGCTTCAACTTCGACTTCGACTCATCTGCCCTGGGCTCTTTATGTAATTCTGACCCAATTTACAGGGTATCCAAGACGAAAAACCGGCATTACAGAGGCAGGAGAGGGGGAGTCCTGGCGAGGTTAAGGCGAAGGGAAAACCGGCCACCTCTTCCCTCCATTCTATTGGCCAATCACTAGATAATAAGATGGATGACCTCTGATCGTGGATTTGCTACATATGGGACTCGATGGATTCTCCTGTCACCGAGCGGACAGGACAGTAGAGTCAGGGAAATCGAGAGAGGGAGGGATTTGCCTCTTCATCAACAACAAATGGTGTGCTGACTCAAGTGCAGTGGAAGTCTCAACCCATTGTGGTGAGGGTAGGCAACATCACCTCCGCCACGCTGATCCTCAACACAGCGGCCCCACAGGGGTGTGTGCTTAGTCCCCTCCTGTACTCCCTGTTCACCCACGACTGCGTGGCCACGCACGACTCCAACACCATCATCAAGACAGGCCGGTGTTAGGCCTCATCACCGGCGATGATGAGACAGCCTACAGGCAGGAGGTCAGTGACCTGGCAGTGTGGTGCCGGGACAACAACCTCTCCCTCAACGTCAGTAAGACCAAGTACATCACCGGGGCTGAGCTCCCTACCATCCAGGACCTCTACATCAGGCGGTGTGAAAGGAAGGCCCGGAAAATCGTTAAAGACTCCAGCCACCCAAGCCATAAACTGTTCTCTCTGCATCCGCATGGCAAGTGGTACAGGTGCATCAAGTCTGACACCAACAGGCTCCTGAACAGCTTGTATCCCCAAGCCAGACTTCTAAATAGCTAGCAGAATGGCTACACGGACTATCTTAGATTTCCCTTTTTATTTTTGCACTGTCTCTATGCACACTCACAGGACTCTACACACTCACGCACACTGACACTCCAACACACACATAACATGCACAAACATTTATACTGACTCTACACACAAGCACACACACTCACATACAATCATCATTTATGCTGCTGCTACTCTGTTTATCATATATCCTGGTGCCTAGTCACCTTACCTCTAAACATATCTACCTCTATCACTCCAGTATCCCTGCACATTGTAAATATGGTATTGGAACAGGCCTGTATATAGCTTCTTACTTTCTTGTGTTCTTCTTATTTCATTTTTTTTTTCTTGTGTTTTTGTTCTACCTTATGCAATTTTTTTGTGCAACATTGATAGTGATTACTGCATTGTTGGGTTTGGAGCATGCAAGAAAGGCATTTCACTGTACTTGTGCAAGTGACATTAAAACTCGAAACTTGAAACTAAACTAGGACTGATAGTTGTGATGCCAAGGTACCAGCCTCACTATATGGCCAGAATATGCCCTTAATGATAGTAAGGCTGCTGGCTTATAATAATAATAATAATAATACAACTGGCATCTCACCCAGGAACGTATAGTGTGCTCCTGTGAGATAAAATATTGTAAATAATGACTGTTTACTGACTGTATGTCTAAACATGAACTAATTGTCCTTTTAGGTTCTGATTGCAATCTATGCAAATGTATCCAGCCTATATTGTCTTATCTAAACAGTAACACTACTGCATACTTAGCACTCCAATATTTCAAAACATACCATAACACCTTTATGTTATAATAAAACCGAAATAACTAATCATTTCAATAGTATCTATTCCAGAAGTTGTGTGGTAACACAACAAAACGCATTTAACTTTTAATTCACTGCGCTTTTTGGAACAGAATTGAAAGGAATCACCCGAATAAAGATTAATGATTACACTTATGCTCTCAATTCTCTCGCTAGTTTGGTTAAATGGTTACTGATTGTAGTGCAGATGGTCTGGCCCATTAATAAATGCCAATGAACAGTAGTAGCATGTCGTTTTACGTTCAAACAACGCAGGTAAAATAGATTGCGAGTGCCTTTCTATAAACGGAACACATTAATTATCGGCCAGATTGCTTAAAATAGAATAGACAGCGAGGATGTACCGGAAAATGAGCTATCCCTGTTTCGCAAATTCAATGAATCAGTTACGATTTAAATCTCACCCCGCGCTTACCTTGTAGCCTTCCTGACAAAGTAGGAGTGAGTGAACTCCAAGTGGTCGTCAAGCCACGCTTCCATCCTTTCGTATTCGGGGGGATAGCAGCCCTCCATGCTCAGAGCCAAAATTCCTCCAATTAATCAGATTACCATCAGCACTCCGAAGATGGAAGCAAATAATTTCAGTCACTGGTAAGCAGTGTGTGTGGTAGTAGTCTAGTTTTCAAGCGAGCGCTCGAGCGCTTCCTACATTGTGAGCGCCTGTGAGTAGACTTCTGCAAGGGTCTCATTGCCTTTGCGCAGCAACATCGCCTCAGCAACATGCCCCCCTCCAATAACGGATTCTCAATTCCAGAATGGAAAAGCAACGTTTTTTTGTGATTTGTTTGTATGCTTATTTGACAGAAAAGTACATATTGGCTTACATCAAGGGGCATAAATTACAATAATATTTGATGGCAGATATTTTCACATCAGTGAACTAAGTTAATTAATGGAAGCTGGTAAAATATGCCCTTGATAAATCAGCTGAACATATTTTAGGCCTAATTGTCAATCAAATAGATTGACATTTTAAAGATGTGATTATTCTCATGAATACATGGAACTATTTAACATACAACATGAGCTATGGCTCCTTCCTTACACTCAAATGACCTTACTTGCCTCAGATGTTTGAGTGGGTGTTGGTGAGGGCTGATACAAGGGCACAACAAGCAATAGCACCTACAAGGAAGCCATTTACAAAGAGGGACTGCTGAGTGTGGATCGACGCACTGGTTCTCCTCAACAACAAAAAATATGTATTTAAAGTTGCTAGCCCATATTGATAAAGATATCCCAGATTGGGAATGCTGATCTAAGATCAGGCCCCTTCCCATCCATATAATACAATGCATTATTACCTATAAAGCTAAACTGATCCTTGATCAGCACTCCTACTCTGATGCGTTATGAATACGAACCACTGAGTGTCAATCAATCAATCACTGAACATACTCCATTGAACTCCCCAGCCCTTTTCGTCCGCCCCCACTGAATTGACAAATAGTAATGGCCTCCACTATATAGTATCCATTGTCACAGACACTTTAGATCCTGTGTGTCTCTGGTGTCCAGCCAGTTGGACCATGCTGATACTGTGGTGTAACCTTACCCAGCAGATGGTGTCTCTTTTACCCCTGGGAGCACAGGACCCGCTCCCCATGCATATGGGAGCTCCCTGGCCTCCTACTAGAGAATCTGGACAGCCCAGCACATTAGGCCTCCAGTCTATCTGATAGGGGGATCTGATAGTGGGACCCTTCCCCATAACTAACACATACATGCCCAGGACACACACACACACACACACACACACACACACACACATACACACATGAGCTATGGCTCAATTAACATTTGCATATTTGCACACACACACACACAGGGCCACCCCAGGCTCTCTTCCAGTTGTTCCAACAGTGTGTGTTTCAAAACCAAGCTGGTCTAGACTTGTCAGGTCTCTCTCTAAATCTCACTGTCTGTCATTCTGCTGCAATGTGGTTTCAGAGTATTTCATATGATATGTTATGTTTCGTATGGTATGTATTAATTTGTGGGTGTACATCATCCATTTCATGTGATACGTTACAAATTACAATTCGTATGATATGTTACGAATTGCAATTCGTACAATATGTTACACATTTCCAAAATGTTGAATGTTACAGGAGGGGGTCGCAGTTCCGAAGCGACCCACTAGGTGTCATCCTCCTACAACCTTAGGCACCTCCTCACTCACAGTCGAGACTAATCATCTTCCTATTGGTGTCACCTGTGTCTATCTGATTCACCTGTGTATTTATGCCCTCACTTCCCTGTGTTCCCTTGCTCAGTTTTCTCTGCTAGTTTCACTATGCCAAGCAGTACTAATCAGTGTCTGATCGCGGGACATATGGACAGGTACGTGAGAAGTGTTCTCCCTGTTTATTTATTATTTCAGTCATAGTTAGTATTTCGTATTTTTGGCTGTCTGAATGTTTTTTTGGAGTCTTATTTGCTCCGCCTTTCTTTTTCATGTAAAGTCCGTTATTTTGTATCCTGGCTTCGGGACCATCAGTAAAGTTCCTTGTTTCACCATCTCTGCCTACTGCCTACTCTCTAACCTGCCTCACACCTGGGTCACACCTCACACCAACCCTTACAGAAAACTGAGCCACTATGGACCCAGCGGAGGCAGCACAGTATCATAGCGCATTGGCATCGCAGGGAGCCATGCTGGATCAGCACGACTGCAGCCTGCAGCAGATCACAGAGAATTTCCGCCAGCTGACGATCGCCTTGCAGAGCCGGTGGACACCCGACCAGCACCGGCAGCCGGCGGAGCGGAAGCCGCGGGAGTGGGGTCTCCAGTCTCACCTGCGACATCACGGGAACCCCGCCTACCACCTCCGGAGAGAACGACGGACATCCAGAGGGCTGCAGGGAATTCCGCACCCAGTGTTCCCTGATATTCATTACATTTACATTTTAGTCATTTAGCAGACGCTCTTATCCAGAGCGACTTACAGTTAGTGAATACATATATATATATTTTTTTATACTGGCCCCCCGTGGGAATTGAACCCACAACCCTGGCGTTGCAAACGCCATGCTCTATCAACTGAGCTACATCCCTGCCGGCCATTCCCTCCCCTACCCTGGACGACGCTGGGCCAATTGTGCGCCGCCCATGAGTCTCCCGGTCGCGGCCGGCTGCGACAGAGCCTGGATTCGAACCAGGATCTCTAGTGGCACAGTTAGCACTGCGATGCAGTGCCTTAGACCACTGCGCCACTCAGCCTACAACCCTCCTCCTTCCCGACGGAACTGGGCCGGGTGGCCTACATTATCACTCTGTTGACGGGTCTGGCCCTTTCCTGGGCTACTGAGGAGTGGGAGAGCCAAACTCCGTCGCGCTCCGATTCCTACCTATTCACCCGGGAGCTATGCAATGTGTTCAACACCTCTCGGGTGGTATCGGGGCAAGAGGCCGGGAGGCGATTCACGGCCTGTCGGCAGGGTGACCGTTCAGTGGCAGAATACTCTGTGGAGTTCCGGACCCAGGCTCGAGAGGCAGGATGGGAGGACGCCCTGGTCATCCTTTACGCTCAGGGGCTATTGGAGGGGATGAAGGACAAACTCTCCTTCAGGTAGCTGCTGAGCGACTGGACGGCCTCGTCGACCTCTCGGTGCGGGTAGACAATCAGTGTCATGAGAGGGCGCAAAAGAGAGACATGATGCAAGGTGCGCCTCCGCGTCCCCCTTTCAGCCCGGTGGCTATGGTGGAGGCTATGCAGCTGGGTGCGGCGCGCTTGTCCAGGATGGAGAGGCAGAGGCGTCTGCACC
Organism: Coregonus clupeaformis; assembly: GCF_020615455.1. NCBI lineage: Eukaryota > Metazoa > Chordata > Actinopteri > Salmoniformes > Salmonidae > Coregonus > Coregonus clupeaformis. Next base: position 1,910,283 of record NC_059210.1, on the reverse strand, counting down.
AGGGACGTTGCCTGTACTGCGGCCAGACAGGTCACCACTGCAAATCATGCCCGGAGAAGCTGGGAAACGGGAGGGCTCGCTAGTATCGGGAGGGGTGCTAGCGAGCCGGAACCGAAACCCTAACTCCAGAGACTCCTGGACTTTTCTCCCCGTCAGGGTTCAGTGGGCCCGCACTGCGCATCGGGCGCATGCACTGGTGGATTCTGGGGCTGCGGGAAACCTGATGGACGCGGGGCTGGCCCAAGGGTGGAGCGTTCCTTTACTCTCCCTCTCCGAGCCGGTTCTGGTCATTGGCCTGGACGGCCGGCCGGCCGTTGGGGTCGGGCTTCATCACCAGGCGCACTGTGGAAGACAGCGTTTAACACACCGAGTGGGCATTACGAGTACCAAGTTATGCCATTTGGTCTAGCCAATGCACCTGCGGTGTTCCAGGAGTTGGTTAATGACGTGCTCCGGGACCTCCTCGACTACAGCGTCTTCGTCTATTTGGAGGATATCCTCATATTTTCGAAGGACATAAGTGAACACAAGCAGCACGTTCGGCAGGTCCTCCAATGCCTTCTCCGTCACCAGCTCTACATCAAGGCGGAGAGGTGTGTTCCATACTGAGACAGTCTCCTTCCTACGGATGGACCCAGCCAAGGTCAGTGCGGTACTGGATTGGCCCCAGCCCTCATCCCTCAAGCAACTACAACGGTTTTTAAGGTTCGCTAATTTTTATAGGCGATTAATTTGCAATTTTAGCTCCCTAGCCACTCCCCTGACAGCCCTCACCCAGACGAGCGCACGCTCCTTTCGCCTGGACTCCGGAAGCGGGGTACGCATCTGATGCGCTGAAGCGGCACTTTACATCGGCCCCGGTCCTCGGGCATCCTGATCCGTCCCTGCCGTTCATTGTGGAGGTGGATGCTTCAGACGTTGTGGTGGGAGCAATCCTGTCACAGCGGTTCCTCATGGACGGTAAGACTCACCCCTGCGCGTTTTTCTCCCATCGGCTGTCCCCGGCGGAGCGGAATTACGAGGTGGGGAACCGTGAGCTGCTAGCAGTCAAGCTCGCCCTGGGAGAGTGGAGACATTGGCTAGAGGGGGCTGCCCATCCATTTGTCGTATGGACTGACCACAATAACTTAGCCTACATTCAGGGGGCCAAGAGGCTCAACTCATGCCAGGCCAGGTGGGCGTTGTTCTTCACCAGGTTCCGGTTCACCATCTCATACCGTCCGGGGTCGAAGAACACCAAGCCTGACGCGCTCTCCCGGCAGTTCAACCCCGTGGACCTGGTGGAGAGGGACGACCCCATTGTCCCCAACGCCCTGATTGCTGCCCCAGTTTTGTGGGGAATCGATAGGCTGTTCAGAGCAGCCCTACGGCGGGAGCCAGATCCGGGCGGAGGTCCATCAGGGAGGATGTACGTACCCAAGGCTGCGCGCTCGCGACTGCTTCAGTGGGCGCACGCGTCCGACCTCCCCAGCCATCCGGGGGGTGCCAGGATGTTGGAGTTCCTGCGTAGGAGGTTCTGATGGCCATCTGCTGAGGGGGATAAGTGCGCCTTCATGGCTGCTTGCCCGGTGTGCGCATGCACAAAGAGCTCACGTCAGCCCGCGGCAGGGTGCTCCGACCCCTGCCTATCCCCAAGTGCCCCTCGTCCCACATCTTGCTGGATTTAATTTCCTCCCTACCCCCCCTCTGAAGGATACACAGTCATCCTGGTCATTGGTTCTCGAAGGCTGCCCACTTCATTCCCTTTCCCAAACTCCTGTCGGCCTGGGAGACGGCTAAGTTGGTGGTGCAGCACGTTTTCCCGGGTCCATGGCCTTCCCCAAGATGTGGTGTTGGATCGGGGCCCTCAGTTTGCCTCCAGGTTCTGGAAGGCGTTTGCCACCTGCCTCGGCGCCTCCGTCAGCTTGTCTTCCGGCTTCCATCCCCAGTCGAACGGGCAGACGGAGTGCGTCAACCAGGATCTGGAGGGGGTGCTGAGGTGCTATGCCTCCAGCAACCCAGCTACGTGGAGTCAGCGACTGGCGTGGGCGGAGTACGCCCACAACACCCTTCTCTGCTCGTCCACCGGCCTGTCCCCCTTCCAGTGCCAATACGGGTACCAACCCCCCGAGCAAGAGGAGGAGGCGGCGGTCCCGTCGGTCCAGGCCCACATCAGTCGCTGTCGACGCACCTGGAGGCAGGTACGGGCGGCACTTAAGCAGGCCTCGGTCAGGTCTCAACATCAGGCCAACCGCAGGCGTCCCCCGGCCCCGGTCTTTCACCCGGGACAGAGGGTGTGGCTCTCCACGTGGGATCTTCCCCTCCGCGTGGAGTCCAGGAAGCTGTGTCGCTGGTTCGTCAGGCCATTCAGGCTGCTCCGGCGAGTCAACCCAGTGGCCTACCGCCTGCAACCTCCCCCCACCATGCGGGTGCATCCCACATTCCATGTGTCCCTCGTCAAGCCCGTCGCCATCTGTCCCCTGGCTCCCACTCCTCGTCCTGTTCCCCCACTGCGCCTCGTCGGAGGACAGCCGGCTTTTACTGTGGACCGGATCCTGGACTGCCGGCGGGTGGGGAGGGGTCTCTAATTTCTGGTGGACTGGGAGGGTTATGGGCCGGAGGAGTGGTCCTGGGTGCCCAGGAGGGACATTCTGGACCCAGGGCTGATAACAACATTCCGTCGCCTCCACCCGTTCGTCGGGGGGGCACTGTTACAGGAGGGGATTGCAGTTCTGGAGCGACCCACTAGGTGTTATCATACGACAACCTTAGGCACCTCCTCACTCACAGTCGGGACTAATCATCTTCCTATTGGTGTCACATGTGACTATCTGATTCACCTGTGTATTTATGTCCTCACTTCCCTGTGTTCCCTTGCTCAGTTTTCTCTGCTAGTTTCACTATGCCAAGCAGTACTAATCAGTGTCTGATCGCGGGACGTACGGACAGGTACGTGAGAAGTGTTCTCCCTGTTTATTTATTATTTCAGTCATAGTTAGTATTTCGTATTGTTGGCGGTCTGCCTGTTTTTTGGAGTCTTATTTGCTCCGCCTTTCTTTTTTATGTAAATCCGTTATTTCATATACTGGCTTCGGGACCATCAGTAAAGTTCCTTGTTTCACCATCTCTGCCTACTGCCTACTGTCTAACCTGCACCGCACCTGGGTCACACCTCACATCAACCCTTACAGTTGAATATGTTCCGAATTTGCGAAATGTACAATATGTTTTGAACTTGCAAAACGTATGATATGTTACTAATTCCAATTTGTTGTGGCTAACGTTAGCTAGGGGTGGCTAGGCGGCTAACGCTAATGTTAGCTAGCTGGCTAACGTTAGCTAGGCTAGGGCAGTGGTACCCAAACTGTGGGGCTTTTAAGGAACTCAGTCCGACTTTCAACTTACTCTTGAAAGATGTAATAGTAGAATGCACAAGGTGCAATTTCGAAATTGAGTAGTGCATCATTAGTTTTCCTCTTGTCATGTCAGTCATTGCATGCATACCTTAGAGAGCTATTTATAATTTGTCATAAATGTCCAGATCAATTCGTCCATGTCAGCTAAAGTTTTTTTAGCCAGATTTTTTAGCCCATATATTTTGTAGTAATGTTCGAGTCACTCAAATATCACATGAATACGCATTAGACATGGCAAAATGTTGAATGTAGAATTGCAAGAAAATGTGCTTTAAAACTACAAAATGTTCTCTGCACCCCATGACAAAATGGGTAGAATTGCAGGAAATAAGCTTTAAACTTGAACAGTGATTGTGCCCATGGAAATAGGCGTGGTGCGCACACACGCGAGCAGGGGGGGGCATGGCCTGAGTGAAAAAATGTGGGAACCCCTGGGCTAGGGATTAGGGTTAGGGGTTAAAGTTAGGGTTAAGGTTAGGAGGTAGGTTAAAGGTTAGGGTTAGGTTTAGAGGAAGGATTAGCTAAAAGGGTTAAGGTTAGGGTTAGGAGAAGAGTTAGCTAACATGCTAAGTAGTTGCAAAGTATCTAAAAAGTAGTAAGTAGTTGCAAAGTTGCTAAAATGCTTAAGTTGTCCGTGATGAGATTCAAACACGCAACCTTTGGGTTGCCAGACGTTCGCGTTATACGCCCAACCAACCACCCTCCTTTCGTTTATGCCTTAAGTAAACTTCTGTCTTATGTAACATATCATCCCGGATTTACGTTTACTATGTTACGTCTAGTCTATGAGACCAGGCTGGGGACCTTGAAAGCATAGGAGTCGTTCTGGAAGTATATTGGTTGTGTGCGTGTGTGCTTGTATGCGTGCTTGTGTGTGTACATGCTTGCATGTGTGTGTATGTTCTTCACAGGAACACTGTTTCCAGGTGTAGTCACTCAGCAGACAGAGAGAGGTTGGGTGTGATGACTCGGCCTTCACTCACAAGTCAAACAACACTCCCCTCTCCACCATATAATTCCCTGCTCTAGCTTAAACAGCCAGCTCACTACTGTAAACGTGGCCTTCAGTTGTACTCTGAGAGATAACCCCACTGCAGTAAAACGTTCCATATACTGTACAGTCGTGGTCAAAGGTTTTGAGAATGACACAAGTATTGGTCTTCACAAAGTTCGCTGCTTCAGTGTTATGAGATATTTTTGTCAGATTTTACTATGGTAAACTGAAGTATAATTACAAGCATTCCATAAGTGTCAAAGGCTTTTATTGACAATTACATTAAGTTTATGCAAAGAGTCAATATTTGCATTGTTGACCCTTCTTTTTCAAGACCTCTGCAATCCGCCCTGGCATGCTGTCAATTAACTTCTGGGCCACATTCTGACTGATGGCAGCCCATTCTTGCATAATCAATGCTTGGAGTTTGTCAGAATTTGTGGGTTTTTGTTTGTCCACCCGCCTCTTGAGGATCGACCACAAGTTCTCAATGGGATTAAGGTCTGGGGAGTTTCCTGGCCATGGACCCAAAATGTTGATGTTTTGTTCCCAGAGCCACTTAGTTATCACTTTTGCCTTATGGCAAGGTGCTCCATCATGCTGGAAAAGGCATTGGTCGTCACCAAACTGTTCTTGGATGGTTGGGAGAAGTTGCTCTCGGAGGATGTGTTGGTACCACTCCCTTGGCTGAGAAGCAACCCCACACATGAATTGTCTCAGGATGCTTTAATGTGTTGGCATGACACAGGACTGATGGTAGCGCTCAACATGTCTTCTCCGGACAAGGTGTTTTCCGGATGCCCCAAACAATCAGCAGTCCAATCCCTGTACCTTTTGCAGAATATCAGTCTGTCCCTGATGTTTTTCCTGGAGAGAAGTGGCTTCTTTGCTGCCCTTCTTGACACCAGGCCATCCTCCAAAAGTATTCGCCTCACTGTGCGTGCAGATGCACTCACACCTGCCTGCTGCCATTCCTGAGCAAGCTCTGCACTGGTGGTGCCCCGATCCCGCAGCTGAATCAACTTTAGGAGACGGTCCTGGCGCTTGCTGGACTTTCTTGGGTGCCCTGAAGCATTCACAACAATTGAACCTCTCTCCTTGAAGTTCTTGATGATCCAATAAATGGTTGATTTAGGTGCAATCTTACTAGCAGCAATATCCTTGCCTGTGAAGCCCTTTTTGTGCAAAGCAATGATGACGGCACGTGTTTCCTTGCAGGTAACCATGGTTAACAGAGGAAGAACAATGATTTCAAGCACCACCCTCCTTTTAAAGCTTCCAGTCTGTTATTCTAACTCAATCAGCATGACAGAGTGATCTCCAGCCTTGTCCTCGTCAACACTCTCACCTGTGTTAACGAGAGAATCACTGACATGATGGCAGCTGGTCCTTTTGTGGCAGGGCTGAAATGCAGTGGAAATGTTTTTTGGGGATTATGTTCATCTTCATGGCAAAGAGGGACTTTGCAATTAATTGCAATTCATCTGATCACTCTTCATGACATTCTGGAGTATATGCAAATTGCCATCATCAAAACTGAGGCAGCAGACTTTGTGAAAATTAGTATTTGTATCATTCTCAAAACTTTTGACCACGACTGTGAAAAAATCCACAATCCTACTTCTTAACCACAGTGGGCACTAGCTTGCACTAGCACAATCTAATGCATACACAGTTTATACACACACTATACACTACCCCCCCCTCTCTCTCGCACACTCTCTCTCACAAACACACACAGACACACACAGACACAAACAGAGCCTGTGGGATCTCTCTACCTAACCTCTACCCATTCTTAGCTCCTCTCCGGTGGACTTTGCCCTGCAGGCCTTTCCAGTGGAGCCATTAAGTAAACATGAGTTAGTCTGAAACATGGAGGGGCTCTACTTTATGACTGTGGCTCATAGTGGAAAAAGACCATGGGGTAGAAGGCCTTTATTGTCTTGTTCTAAACGGAGACTCAATATACCTCAGTGTACACACACTGTACTATAATGATGTTCTTATGTGTGATTATTATGTTGTTACTGATGTTTGTCATTATTGGTACGGACAGATGGTAGGAAAAGCACACACAGATGATCAGACGAAATGTATTGTCTAGAGAAAGGCTATAATGTGTGTAATAGAGCACTCACACAGTTATTCTTATGCTTCTTATGCTATTAGTAGTACTTCTCATGTACTCTATGTAAGCTAAGTGTGATGTTTTGTTCTGTGCAATTTCATGGCCCTTCAAATATCGCAGGTACATATCAGGTCTACCCCTCTAACATATACTACTAACACAAGATCAATAATGTGAGAAGTATCTGCTTAGAAATGCCCCACAGAATATCTTAGATTAGAATACCTCTCTCTAAGCAGGGCAGTTTGTGTACAGAAATATGTGCAGGCAGGCAGAGTAGTGAAGAAGCAGGGATCTGGGCTGTAATGGCTACTTTCCATGCTTCCTCTCCACATTTGACAAAACACAGAACCGTCTCTGTAGAACGTCAGCCCGGAGCACACGGTCACTGGTAAATCAAATTGGACGAGAGAAAAAGAGGTTTGTGTTCATAGTCCCGGGGGAGGGTTGGTCTCTGGGATGAACTCCTAACTGAACGAGATGACCTACTACCTCTGTCTGTCTGTCCGAAGCAGCTTAGGGGCCTGTTCTGTTTCAATATTCTCAGAGAACTTGGTTCCCGATGTTATAAAACTGTCCTCTATTGCATGGAACCGTGTGTTTACAGTGGAAGACTGGGGGATCACTAAGTTGTTCCAGACAAAATAAAGTAATTTCCTGAGCCGCTGGAAGCACACTCACTCAGAAAGAGCACATTTCCATTTGCAGAGCAATATCAGTCATGGTTCGCTTCTGTCTTCTTTTTTTCTGAGCCTTGACATCAGGCCCGGCTTGAGGATGACATGCCTGAAGCGGGCATTTTAAACCCATGGGGGGGCACAACTAGTATTGCTTTAGAACCCCGATAAAACACAAGGTAGATTGGTCTTACTACTGTTCAAATGTACAAAAATGTAACGGAAATATAGCCGTACACATCAACAACCGTCGTTTTGTTGAGATTAAGGTGCTAAAATGGTCTCTCTTTCCACAAAGAACCAGGGAGAAAGAAGTTGACCCTCATTTTCCAAGGGGTTTGAATTGAAAAATAGTTATCGCACCCGCATGGTCATTCTATTACCACTATTGTCTGATCAGTTTGAAGTGTGTGTGTGTTTGTGTGTGTGTGTGTGTGTGTGTGTGCTTGCGTGCCTGATGCCTGTGTGCATTCGTGTGTGTGTGTGGGTGGATGAGTAGGTGGATGGTTGTGAGTGCACACCTGTGTGTGTCCTGCTTAGACAAACAAACCAGGGAGAAGCCATAGGGGCCAGTGAACCTTTCATCGTTTTTCTGACAGCCCAAGTTTTTCTTGAGTGATTTTATAATTGCTGCAACACTTCCCTTGGGGCAAAATTATGAGCGAGAGGCATTTGACAAGATTCATTTGAATACATGGCCTTTAAGCGTCACACACACACACACACACTTGATGAACATTATGCAGATTATGCCGATTCTAAGCAGAAAAACTCAATGTGCTGGATTTGTCAGTACACCTGCAGCTGTAATAACGTAGCCAGAGATTTCTGCTACATGTATTTGAAATACGTATTGAATTACTTTTGAGTATTTTGTCATTTGTGTTACACTGGCCTGAACTACAATCCAATATATTTGGTAACAAGATGCTTACAGACCTGTAATTTGTATTTTCAAAATACAAAATACTTTTTTATATAATTTTTTATAGTGGTTCACAATTTTGTGGCCACCTTTCACCCTGCATTGGTATCATAAGTCTGGTGGCACTATGGTGTGATAAGAGTGTCTGCTAAAAGACTGAAATGTACATATGAAAATAAACACTTGCAAAGCACGTTGGCTATTATTCTAATGAGCTCCGCCCCCGAAACGAGGCCAATAATAACACCCAGTGTGCTTTGCAATTGTTCATTTTCACATTTACATTTTGGTAATTTAGCAGACTCTTATCACCAGTGGTGTAAAGTACTTAAATAAAAATACTTTAAAGTACTACTTAAGTAGTTTTTTGGGGTATCTGTAATTTACTTTACTATTTATATGTATATATACTTTTACTTTTACTTCACTACATTCCTAAAGAAAATAATGTACTTTTTACTCCATACATTTTCCCTGACACCCAAAAGTACTCGTTACATTTTGACAGGAAAATGGTCAGATTCACACACTTATCAAGAGAACATCCCTGGTCATCCCTACTGCCTCTGATCTGGTGGAATCACTAAACACAAATGCTTAGTTTCTAAATTATGTCTGAGTGTTGGAGTGTGCCCCTGGCGATCCGTCAATAAAAAATAAAAAAATACAAATTGTGCTGTCTGGTTTGCTTAAAATAAGGAATTTGAAATGGTTTATACTTTTACTTGTACATTTTAGCAACTCCATTTACTTTTAATACTTAAGTATATTTCAAACCGAATACTTTTAGACTTTAGTAGTATTTTACTGGGTGACTTTCACTTTAGTCATTTTCTATTAAGGGATCTTTACTTTTACTTAAGTATGACAATTGAGTACTGGGAAACGAACCCACAACCCTGGCGTTGCAAGCGCCATGCTATACCAACTGAGCTACACGGGACTATATCACACCATAGTGCCATCAGACTCCTGATACCAATGCAAGATGAAAGGGGGGATTTACATTTACATTTAGTCATTTATTAGACGACTTATCCAGAGCTACTTACAGTCAGTGCATTCAACTAAGGTAGATAAACAACCACATATCACAGTCAAGGTTTTTTGTTACCATTACTGAAAATGTTGTTGTAGTTGTCACGGTTCAGACAGACGACAAGAGGACCACAATTGCGTCACACCAGAAAGTTTATTTAAACTTAAGGGGAAAGGGATGTAGGGAGTGAGTGAAGGCTCCAGGGGTTATCCCGTCCGATGTGCTGGGCCTGTGCCTCCCCCCAGTGGCAGCGATGCGTCCGATGACGCCGGTGGTTGGTGGTCCAGAAGTCCTGGGGGGGGGAGGAAACACAGACACAACGGGGCGGATGAAAACAGGCAGAAGTACAGTTCAAGGGAAATCCAAATACGTTGTAGCAAGGCAGAAGGCTGGTCAGAGTTACCGGGGTCGAAGAGTAGTCAGGAGTCGTAATGGCAGGAAGCAGGTCTGGTTCTCCTGGGGCAGAAGAGTATCCAGGAATCAGGCAGGTCCGGGGTCACAAAACAGGGGTGAGCCAAAGCGCGAGCACACAGGTTCCGGGTGTGAGCTTTGCAGACGATCTGACACCGGAGAGCTGAAAGACAGGGCCTTAAATACTGGGAGAGGTTAGTGGGTAATGCAGCGCAGCTGGCAGAGTAATTAGAGCCGAGCAGAGCAGGGACAGGTGGAGCTAGTTAGGCTGAGTAGAGAGAGGGAGGTGGAAACAAATTAAGGTGGTAACCCGGTGGAGTGAGAGGGCTCATGACAGTAGTGAGGGCATGTACTTGCAAATGTATTTTGTATTTAGAATATATTTTATCTATATTTTACTAGATTTTAGTTTGATACATTGGTCTTTAGAGTATCTTGTTATTGAAACCAGATACATTTTGATGTATATTTTGCCCATCTCTGCATGTAGCACTTCTCCCATTGCAATGTGTCACGGCGCTTCAGAATGACAGACGTTTACGAGTGAAACCGAATACATTACATTTTCACATTTACATTTGAGTCATTTGGCATCAAAAGTAATGGATTGCCTTTACTGTGTATAGTGCTGTCCTACAAGGGTACAGGTGTTTTACATCGTAATGAGGGAAGCCATCCACTGCTAATGTGTAGCACTCACTGCTCAAAACTCTGATTCAAATTGGTGTGATCATCATCATCATCATCAACAGCAGACTCTTTTGAACACATCTAGTCAATCACTGACAAGAAACTGAAAAAGAAACTGTAAAAACAAGATCACTTGAATAGCTATACATTGCCAATGTTCCCTGTTCCCAGGCTAAAATGAAAAAGTGATAGAATACTGTGTTTTAGCTGCAACAGTACTGATGTTACATTGAATACCCCTAATGAGTTTGGTGAGAGGAACTTAAGCTACAAATCAGGGGTTTAAAAACAGATTTAATTAACTACTCAATCAGCATGAAGGGATATCATGTTACTCTTTAGTGGAATTTGGAGCACTTTTAGTTATAATAATATAATATAATAATTAGTTATCCTGTAAGGTTGGAATAATCAGTCTGAAAGCCTTGCCTCAGGGAATTCTAGTATGCCTATACAGCACATGCTATTTTAATTGCATCAAACGTGTATTTCTGCATATATTTAATGTGTATTTCTATGCCTTCCCATCTATAAATATAGTATGTGCACTAACAATTGCCTTTTCCCTATTATCTGTAAACCAGAGGAATTTGGCTTTGAAACAGACCATGTCTGGGAATGCACTCAATGCGCTCAGTTTCCCCTGTATGTTCATCCATCTCAACATCAAAGGGTGCTTGTCAGACATCACAATTACCAACCTGATATATTACAGTTTTCATCATTATAAAGGGGGCTACAACTCCGTAAAGACAGACCTAAACTCACGGTGGACCTACCCATCTGGAATCTACAGTATCTTCTCTGTTTCAAGGAGGCTCTCCGCACTGCTAAAGCTAACTCTCTCTCCTCTGCTCTTACCCTTCTAGACCTATCTGCTGCCTTTGATACTGTGAACCATCAGATCCTCCTCTCCACCCTCTCCGAGTTGGGCATCTCCGGCGCTGCTCACTCTTGGAAACTTAAATCAGTTCTACCTAATTTCTACCAGCATGTTAAATGTGCAACCAGAGGAAAATAAACTCTAGACCACCTTTACTCCACACACGGAGATGCATACAAAGCTCTCCCTCGCCCTCCATTTGGCAAATCTGACCATAACTCTATCCTCCGGATTCCTGCTTATAAGCAAAAACTAAAGCAGGAAGCACCAGTGACTCGGTTAATAAAAAAGTGGTCAGATGACGCAGATGCTAAGCTACAGGACTGTTTTGCTAGCACAGACTGGAACATGTTCCGGGACTTTTCAGATAGCATTGAGGAGTACACCACATCAGTCACTGGCTTCATCATTAAGTGCATCGATGAAGTCGTCCCCACAGTGACCGTACGTACATACCCCAACCAGAAGCCATGGATTACAGGCAACATCCGCACTGAGCTAAAGGGTAGAGCTGCCGCTTTCAAGGAGCGGGACTCTAACCCGGACGCTTATAAGAAATCCCGCTATGCCCTCCGACGAACCATCAAACAGGCAAAGAGTCAGTAAAGGACTATTGAATCGTACTACACCGGCTCTGACGCTCGTCGGATGTGGCAGGGATTGAAAACTATTACAGACTACAAAGGGAAGCACAGCCGCGAGCTGCCCAGTGACACAAGACTTCCAGACGAGCTAAACCACTTCTATGCTCGCTTCGAGGCAAGCAACACTGAAGCATGCATGAGAGCACCAGCTGTTCCGGATGTGATCACGCTCTCCACAGCCAATGTGAGTAAGACTTTTAAGCAGGTCAACATTCACAAGGCCGCAGGACCAGACGGATTACCAGGACGTGTACTCCGAGCATGTGCTGACCAACTGGCAAGTGTCTTCACTGACATTTTCAACATGTCCTTGACTGAGTCTGTAATACCAACATGTTTCAAGCAGACCACCATAGTCCCAGTGCCCAAGGACACTAAGATAACCTGCCTAAATGACTACTGACCCGTAGCACTGACGTCTGTAGCCATTAAGTACTTTGAAAGGCTGGTCATGGCTCACATCAACACCATTATCCCAGAAACCCTAGACCCACTCCAATTTGCATACCGCCCCAACAGATCCACAGATGATGCAATCTCTATTGCACTCCACACTGCCCTTTCCCACCTGGACAAGAGGAACACCTACGTGAGAATGCTATTCATTGACTACAGCTCAGCATTCAACACCATAGTGCCCTCAAAGCTCATCACTAAGCTAAGGATCCTGGGACTAAACACCTCCCTCTGCAACTGGATCCTGGACTGCCTGACGGGCCACCCCCAGGTGGTAAGGGTAGGTAACAACACATCACCAACGAATGGTCCAAACACACCAAGACAGTCGTGAAGAGGGCACGACAAAGCCTATTCCCCCTCAGGAGACTGAAAAAATTTGGCATGGGTCCTCAGATCCTCAAAAAATTATACATCACCGCCTGGTATGGCAACTGCTCGGCCTCCGACCGCAAGGCACTACAGAGGGTAGTGCGTACGGCCCAGTACATCACCAAGTCTAGGTCTAAAAGACTTCTCAACAGCTTCTACCCCCAAGCCATAAGACTCCTGAACAGCTAATCATGGCTACCCTAACTATTTGCACCCCCACCCCCACCCCCACTCCATCTTTTTACGCTGCTGCTACTCGGTTAATTATTTATGCATAGTCACTTTAACTCTACCCACATGTACATATTACCTCAACTACCTCAACTAACCGGTGCCCCTGCACATTGACTCTGCACCGGTACCCCCCTGTATATTTAGCCTCCCTACTGTTATTTTATTTTACTTCTGCTCTTTTTTTCTAAATTTTTTGTTGTTGTTGTTTTATTTTACTTTTTTTATTAAAAAATAAATGCATTGTTGGTTAAGGGCTGTAAGTAAGCATTTCACTGTAATGTCTACACTTGTTGTATTCGGCGCATGTGGACAATAATATTTGATTTGATTTGATTGCGTCCTACCTGACAGGTCGCTCCTACTAGGTGGCGTGGTGAGAATCTGTCTCTGCACCACGTGCTCTCACCACTGGTGTCCCCCAGGGCTCAGTTCTAGGCCCTCTCCTATTCTCTCTATACACCAAGTCACTTGGCTCTGTTACAGTGGGGAAAAAAAGTATTTAGTCAGCCACCAATTGTGCAAGTTCTCCCACATAAAAAGATGAGAGAGGCCTGTAATTTTCATCATAGGTACACGTCAACTATGACAGACAATTTGAGAAAAAAAAATCCAGAAAATCACTGTGTATGATTTTTAATGAATTTATTTGCAAATTATGGTGGAAAATAAGTATTTGGTCACCTACAAACAAGGAAGATTTCTGGCTCTCATAGACCTGTAACTTCTTATTTAAGAGGCTCCTCTGTCTTCCACTCGTTACCTGTATTAATGGCACCTGTTTGAACTTGTTATCAGTATAAAAGACACCTGTCCACAACCTCAAACAGTCACACTTCAAACTCCACTTTGGCCAAGACCAAAGAGCTGTCAAAGGACACCAGAAACAAAATTGTAGACCTGCACCAGGCTGGGAAGGCTGAATCTGCAATAGGTAAGCAGCTTGGTTTGAAGAAATCAACTGTGGGAGCAATTATTAGGAAATGGAAGACATACAAGACCACTGATAATCTCCCTCGATCTGGGGCTCCACGCAAGATCTCACCCCGTGGGGTCAAAATGATCACAAGAACGGTGAGCAAAAATCCCAGAACCACACGGGGGACCTAGTGAATGACCTACAGAGAGCTGGGACCAAAGTAACAAAGCCTACCATCAGTAACACACTATGCTGCCAGGGACTCAAATCCTGCAGTGCAAGACGTGTCCCCCTGCTTAAGCCAGTACATGTCCAGGCCCGTCTGAAGTTGACTAGAGTGCATTTGGATGATCCAGAAGAGGATTGGGAGAATGTCATATGGTCAGATGAAACCAAAATAGAACTTTTTGGTAAAAACTCAACTTGTCGTGTTTGGAGGACAAAGAATGCTGAGTTGCATCCAAAGAACACCATACCTACTGTGAAGCATGGGGGTGGAAACATCATGCTTTGGGGCTGTTTTTCTGCAAAGGGACCAGGACGACTGATCCGTGTAAAGGAAAGAATGAATGGGGCCATGTATCGTGAGATTTTGAGTGAAAACCTCCTTCCATCAGCAAGGGCATTGAAGATGAAACGTGGCTGGGTCTTTCAGCATGACAATGATCCCAAACACACCGCCCGGGCAACGAAGGAGTGGCTTCGTAATAAGCATTTCAAGGTCCTGGAGTGGCCTGGCCAGTCTCCAGATCTCAACCCCATAGAAAATCTTTGGAGGGAGTTGAAAGTCTGTGTTGCCCAGTGACAGCCCCAAAACATCACTGCTCTAGAGGAGATCTGCATGGAGGAATGGGCCAAAATACCAGCAACAGTGTGTGAAAACCTTGTGAAGACTTACAGAAAACTTTTGACCTGTGTCATTGCCAACAAAGGGTATATAACAAAGTATTGAGAAACTTTTGTTATTGACCAAATACTTATTTTCCACCATAATTTGCTAATAAAATCATAAAAAATCCTACAGTGTGATTTTCTGGAATTTTTCTTCTCATTTTGTCTGTCATAGTTGACGTGTACCTATGATGAAAATTACAGGCCTCTCTCATCTTTTTAAGTGGGAGAACTTGCACAATTGGTGGCTGACTAAATACTTTTTTTCCCCACTGTATATCCTCACATGGTCTCTGTTTTTCTAACCTCATTATCTGAAGCGTTAACGTTAGGTAGTTAGTAGATACTGTACTCGAAATGTAGCTAGCTTGTTGCTACCTGGATAGCTAACTAAACAATAGCTGGAACGACCTAGCAAACAGACGCGAACTGGCTGAATCGATTCAGTGGCTAGCTTTGCACTTAACTGGCTAACAGTAGCTACTAAGGGTAAGTTATAACCTACATTTGTGTTTTTTTTTTTACATACTGGTAACCAGAGTCGTTCAAGGGAATTCAGGACATGGGTGACTAGTTAACGTTAGCTTGGCTCTCTCTGTGTGTTCGTGCCGTGGGAGGAGGGGTTTTTTCGTTGGCAGAGAGCAATGGCTAGCTAGTATGCTAACTATTCTAGCTAACTAACTGGCTGAATAAGTTGACGACGGACTCACTCAAACTGTCAAAACTAACCCAAAACTTTACACAACGTTAGACACGGACACGAATGATCTGCTTGGCGTGTTAACACACTGGTGGTTTGTTGTAACCGAGTATTGGTGCTAAACCGTGTTATTGGAGGCTGGCATGCTAGTTGGCTATGGCGTCATAGGATTCAGTGCCCTGGACGGTTTTCACGGAAGAATACTGTACCAAGTTAGCTAGCTGAATAAACTAAGTTAGTCTATTCCTAGAAAACATTGAACTGCTGTAGTTTACAACAATTATAATTTCTAAAGTGGAAGTTGGGAGAGTTATATCTGAGTGTTTCAGTGAAACGTAAGTGAGGGAGGCCCCGCTCTCTCGCTTTCCCAGATGTTTAGTTCATTTCATTCCGATCTCCTTTGCATTATTGTAGCCATTTTCTGTAGCCTGTCAACTATGTGTCTGTCTATCCCTGTTCTCTCCTCTCCGCACAGGCTATACAAACGCCTCACACCGCGTGGCTGCTGCCACTCTAACCTGGTGGTCCCTGCACGCACGACCCACGTGGAGTTCCAGGTCTCCGGCAGCCTCTGGAACTGCCGTTCTGCGGCCAACAAGGCAGAGTTCATCTCAGCCTATGCTACTCTCCAGTCCCTCGACTTCTTGGCGCTGACGGAAACATGGATTACCACAGAAAACACTGCTACTCCTACTGCTCTCTCCTCGTCTGACCATGTGTTCTCGCATACCCTGAGAGCATCTGGTCAGCAGGGCGGTGGCACTGGAATCCTCATCTCTTCCAAGTGGACATTATCTCTTTCTCCCCTGACCCATCTGTCCATCTCCTCATTTGAATTCCATGCTGTCACAGTCACTAGCCCATTCAAGCTTAACATCCTTATCATTTATCGCCCTCCAGGTTCCCTTGGAGAGTTCATCAATGAGCTTGACGCCTTGATAAGTTCCTTTCCTGAGGATGGCTCACCCCTCACAGTTCTGGGTGACTTTAACCTCCCTACGTCTACCTTTGACTAATTTCTCTCTGCCTCCTTCTTTCCACTCCTCTCCTCTTTTGACCTCACCCTCACACCATCCCCCCCTACTCACAAGGCAGGCAATACGCTTGACCTCATCTTTACTAGATGCTGTTCTTCTACTAATCTCACTGCAACTCCCCTCCAAGTCTTCGACCACTACTTTGTATCCTTTTCTCTCTCGCTCTCCTCCAACACTACTCACTCTGCCCCTACTCAGATGGTAATGCGCCATCGCAACCTTCGCTCTCTCTCCCGCTACTCTCTCCTCTTCCATCCTATCATCTCTTCCCTCTGCTCAATCCTTCTCCCTCCAATCTCCTGATTCTGCTTCCTCAACCCTCCTCTCCTCCCTTTCTGCATCCTTTGACTCTCTATGTCCCCTATCCTCCCGGCCGGCTCGGTCCTCCCCTCCTGCTCCGTGGCTTGACAACTCCTTGCGAGCTCACAGAACAGGGCTCCGGGCAGCCGAGCGGAAATGGAGGAAAACTAGACTCCCTGCGGACCTGGCATCTTTTCACTCCCTCCTCTCTACATTTTCTTCCTCTGTTTCTGCTGCTAAAGCCACTTTATACCACTCTAAATTCCAAGCATCTGCCTCTAACCCTAGGAAGCTCTTTGCCACCTTCTCCTCCCTGCTGAATCCTCCTGGTCATTCAACTGAGACTGCTCTTCTCTGTGTCATGGAGGCTCTCCGCACTGCTAAAGCTAACTCTCTCTCCTCTGATCTTGTCCTTCTAGACCTATCTGCTGCCTTTGATACTGTGAACCATCAGATCCTCCTCTCCACCCTCTCCAAGTTGGGCATCTCTGGCGCGGCTCACTCTTGGATTGCGTCCTACCTGACAGGTCGCTCCTACCAGGTGGCATGGCGAGAATCTGTCTCCGCACCACGTGCTCTCACCACTGGTGTCCCCCAGGGCTCAGTTCCAGGCCCTCTCCTATTCTCGCCATACACCATGTCACTTGGCTCTGTCATATCCTGACATGGCCTCTCCTATCATTGCTACGCAGATGACACACAATTAATCTTCTCCTTTCCCCCTTCTGATAACCAGGTGGCGAATCGCATCTCTGCATGTCTGGCAGACATATCAGTGTGGATGACGGATCACCAACTCAAGCTGAACCTCGGCAAGACAGAGCTGCTCTTCCTCCCGGGGAAGGACTGCCCGTTCCATGATCTCGCCATCACGGTTGACAACTCCGTTGTGTCCTCCTCCCAGAGTGCAAAGAGCCTTGGCGTGACCCTGGTCAACACCCTGTCGTTCTCCGCTAACGTCAAAGTGGTGACCCGATCCTGCAGGTTCATGCTCTACAACATTTGCAGAGTACGACCCTACCTTACACAGAAAGCGGCACAGGTCCTAATCCAGGCACTTGTCATCTCTGGATTACTGCAACTCGCTGTTGGCTGGGCTCCCTGCCTGTGCCATTAAACCCCTACAACTTATCCAGAACGCTGCAGCCCGTCTGGTGTTCAACCTTCCCAAGTTCTCTCATGTCACCCCGCTCCTCCGCACACTCCACTGGCTTCCAGTTGAAGCTCCCATCTACTACAAAACCATGGTGCTTGCCTACGGAGCTGTGAGGGGAACGGCACCTCCTTACCTTCAGGCTCTGATCAGACCCTACACCCAAACGAGGGTGTAGTATCTGACGTTTTCATATTGTTGGTTAAATGAACTCTATTTTGCTTTGCTGAAACATCTGGAAAGTATTACTATAGGGGCCCCCTAAGACGGTGGACATTGGGATATGTGGAGGCCAGGGATTGGTCTATTCAAAACATGCCATTTTGTGTTACATAGGATATATACCATGTTTGAACAAAGGGACGAGGAGAGTGATCATATTTGAGATTGGGTTTGTTGCTCTCCAGATTCTGCAGAAATCTGTAAATTGATGCTGAAATCTTTGATTATAATAAACCATTATAATAAAGTACAGTGTCAGCGGATTTCTTATCAACACAGCATTGCAGCATCGTTGTTCGGCCACCACAGAAATTGGGGACGAGGATTTTGGGACGTGTTGCGTCTGTTTCAGCGTTCCATCATGGGCTCCGAGCTGACTCTCGCTCCAGAGTCCGGCAGATAAGGGTGAGCTTTCTCACAACTTTGGGCGCTGGTAAGTTCGTGTGACTGTGTGTGCGTTGGGGGGACGCACCATGAAGGACCGGTGTGTGTGCCGTGCTGTTTGCTGTGTGATGAGATTCCGTTCTAAATTTCTAAATTTGTTTGTGTTGGAAACAACGCAAACAGGGGGGAGTATGAATATAATACAAGATCTAAGGAAAAAAGGAATAGAATAAAGGAATAAGACAAGGAACTAAGGAAAAATTTATACTAATTAGGACGTCGCTGATCTACGGAAGCCCTCAAATGAGGCAATCATTAGATGGGCCACAAATCCTGTGAAGTCACTAGGTGAATTTTCGGGTCAGTTCCAAGGGACTGTGAGTTTGTAGAATACACATTCAATTGTATGTTACCTCTTGGTATATAGTTGACGAGGTATATGTCCGAAGTAGCCTCTCATTGAATATCTGCAACTCAAGGCAGCAGAAATTTAGGAAGGAAAATAAGGAATAGGAGCGACGGAAGCATGCTTTTGGAATTGTATGAATGGATGCATTCTTGTTGATTGAATAGTTTTCATGTGTGTGTGAGAGACAGAGAGTGTGTGTGTGCGCAAATAAAGATGTATTTGCTGTGTTTGAGCTGTGTGGATTGTGCAGAGGTTTATATGCTCGACTCATGCTATGATAAGATTTTATGTTAGATATATATACATATATATGTTGTGGTTGAGAACAGGGGTTTTAGTTTTTTGTAAGGAAATCTGTTAATTACGGTTAAAACCTTATGAGTCTCCATTTGAGAGAACGTTTTCAAATTTGTTAAAATCTATGAGCCCCCGGGAGGACGTTATGATTGTATAGAGAAGATTTGTAATGGATAAGACAATAACTATAAATCTGCAGATTGGAGTAGAATGGGTGAAGAAAGAGGAGAGAGAAAATAGACTAAAGTTAAGAAACTTCGAAGTAGGATTTGTGTTCTATGTTTTGTGTTGGTTTGTGCATTTGTTCAGTGTTACTGTTTGTCTGTGTTGGAAAGAACGGAGGGACAGCTGGTCTGTCTGCTGTTTGACTTAGAGAAAAGTTACTTGCGGGAGTGCTCCTCTCACCCTGAAGTCGCACTAATAAATGAACTGCGCATGTGTGGAATTTTAGGAGGTTATAGTTACACAGAACGAATGTGCCACTCCCCTGCCTGCACTGAGCTGCTGGGAGATGCAGACTTAGAGCTGCAAAAAGAAGGAGGGGGAGACTTTGAGTACACACGAATAAAGTATTCTGTTTGTTAAGTGGCTGTTGCGTAACTATGAACCTATTTGATTGAGATCCATTGAATTTATAAATGAGAGCTATGTTGCCAGATTTAAAAAAATATATATAATAATAATAAGAAAAAAAAAGGTTATTGCGCTAATTTAAATACTCCTGGTTAAGCTGCTTGCTTATTTCTTAGCGTGAATGTGAACATAGGTTTGTCTAAAAGGGTATTGTATGGTTGAAATAACCCAGTGAGTACATAAAATACTAAATTCTTGTCTGTTTCTTTTGTTCTCCTGTGGTGTGAGAGACGAGAAGGAGGAGACAGAGAGAGAGGAGGTGCTGACCAGTGCGTCACGCGACAGCGTGTGCTGTCCCGGATCCAGTCCAATTAAGGCCAGTACTGTTCTATCCACAAAACGTACTTTCCCTTACAGGATATTATAGATGAAGGGCATTTATCTGTTTGTGTATGCCTAAAATATTTCATGTTGTGACCATTTAGCAGGGACTTGGTAACAGACTGATCAATTGATGTAATTGAGAATTGCACATTGAAGTTATTTTGTGCATGGGTTGTTTTGATTGGAGTTGTGTTGGAAATCCAGCACCTAGATTATTCTGTAAAATTAAGGTGATTGGGTGCTTATTAAGCAATTGGTTTTGTGGGTGCTGTAGTGTTGCTGGATTGCAGGTCTTTCTTTTTTGATTGCTCTGGAGTTGACTAGTTTCCTTTACTTTTCTTTATCGGATGTGGTAAGATTGCCACTAATAAATAATTTGGTAGAAAGAAAAAAATAGGAGGGAAAGATAAGCTACATAGCTTAAAGTATTTTTTGGTTTACAAAGTCATTAGTTTAAAATAATAATAAAAATAAAATAATTCACAATAAAGGAATATAAAAGAGTTGTTACAATGGGGAAAAAGGACATCAAAACTATGAAAGTAATTACTCCTGTTGATGTAGTACAAAATAGTAATCCTTTAGTTAATGGTATTGCAAGGTTATCTGGAAAATGGCATAAACGTTGGCCTGACATTGAACAACCATGGCCAGTGGAAGGGACTCTTAACCCAGACGTAATTAAAATAATGCAAGTGCTTGGTTCCACATATAAGGCAGATCAAAAGAAGGGAAAAAAGGGGGAACAGCGTAAAGAAAAGAGACAAAGAGAGCTGGGTGTTCTTAAGTTGTTTGAAAATGAGGGACAAAAACTGATAAAAGATACAAAAGATAAAAGAGACAGAGGTATAGAGAAAATGGCAAAAGAGGCGAAGGTAACAGAAAAACCAATGGCAGAAGTCAATACACCTTTCTCACATAAGGATTCAACAAAAAGACCCCCACCTTACGAGGAAGAAGTAGAGTTTAAGGACGTCTATCCTCAACTTCCAGTGATCATTCAGGAGGGTGATTATTGCATCAGAGATGAAGATGAACGAATAATAGAGAGAGGACAAGCAGAAACGACCATGAAGATTAATCCAAACTCCAAAAGTAAGAAGAAAACGACACGTCTGGAAACTAAGGGTAGAGTGAGGTTCAGGAGGATGGAATTTGAAGATGATGATGATGATGATGATCAGAGTGATTCAAAAGAGATCGTGGGTGGATATGTGATATGTGTTCAGACGGAGGTTGGCTAGAGCGGAAAGAAGGGGTGATGGAGGTTGGAAGAAGAAGGATACAAGAGATTCGACCTCTGATGAAAGTGAAGATGGAGATAGCGATGAAGATTTGGAGATTAAAGGTGCTTCATGTTCAAGAGGATTTTATCCTACAATGACTACCACAGAAGAAATAGAAAAAGATATGGATCGATGCATATCATACTTGGACAAGGCGAATAATTTAGAAGAAGTAAGAGAATTGGAAGAACAACTCAAGAAGCTGAAGATACAGAAGGAAAAACTGCTGAAAAAAGGATCCCAAAAATTGGAGAGGAGGTATACATTGCGGCCAAGAAAAGGGAGCACAAGTAAGAAGATGATGCCAGTGATAATTCGAGGACAGAACCTGGAGTATAAGCCTTTGCAGAATACCGATATGTCAGATATACTTGAGAAGCTGCCTACTCTTCAAGATGGAGCATATCCTTGGATTTCAAAGTTGGAAGAAATTATGGTGGGAACACAGTCTGCCATAGGAGACATTAAGAGACTTTTGGCTAATCTCCTTGGGATTCCAGGTATGGAATACATTTTTCAGAGAGCTGGACTTAATCGATATATGGGGACTGCGGTGAATGATCCTTGAGTTGTTAGCTGCAAGTAGAAATAGGCTGTGGAGAGCACTGAAAGATACGTTTCCAACAAATGTGCATCCTGACAACATTCTGATTGACCCACTAGGACAACAAGAAAATCCGAGAGCCTATGTGTCAAGAGCTCATCAAGTGTGGAGAAATATTACCGGAAATGATCCAGATGTGAGTCAAATAGAGCAGTCAATTTTGCGAGCTAAACTGCAGATGGGGCTGCCCTCACCAGTAAGGAGCAAACTGGCAGAGGTGGTTGGACTTGGAAGCATGGCAAAAGGTGTCTATACAGATCATATAGCCCATTAAGTGGATCTATACAGGAAAAAGGAACACAACCAGAAAGAACAGGACCAAGAAACTCTCAGAAAACTCAATGAAATACAACTGGTGGAGAATAAGAAGAAGGAGAAGAAATAGGCTTTGGTTATGCAGAATCAGTGTTCACCAACTCAACAATCACTGCTACAGCTTCAACCGAACCAGTTCCAACCGCAATTGTCCCAGCCACCACTAGTGGTACCAGTTGTTTCATATCCATAGCCAGCTTCCGGACAGACACAGAATTGGAGAGGAAGAGGACGAGAAGGTTTAGGAAGAGGAAGAGGAAGAGGAGGAAGATTTAATCCATACTTCCAGCAATCTTCAGAAGTCTGTTATAATTGTGGACAGGTTGGTCACTTTGCCAGTGAGTGTAATGGGCCAGGAGGAAACACCAGAGTAAATTTCAGAGGAAGATACAGGGGCCAGTCAAGATCATTTGGAGGACCGGTGAACCCTTCAGAAAACTACAATACCCATACTGGTATCGGAACATACACCTATTGCATTGTTGGGAAGAGATGCATTGTGTAGATTGAATTGTACAATAAAATGTACGCCAGATGGCTGTCTGGTAGAAGTGCCAAAAGAAAAGGTATACCAATTGTTGATGACGACAGAGATTGACTCTTCTTCAGTATTTTGGATTGGAAATCTCAGTGCAGATTTTTTGAAGCCGGCTAAAATAAGGGAGAAATTAATTGTGGCAAACATGCCAGATGCGAGGCTTCCTGAATATCCATTTCATTGTACGCTCAAGTATTTCAAGAATGCTGCCCAATCGAACTCAGAGGAATGGTTGAGTCATCAACCAAAGAAAGTTCAACTCAGCTCATGTTGCATAATTTTAGGACCACAAGGAGCAGCTATGAAGATAAACACAGACGATTATCTGGATAAAGAATTTGAGATTGAGAAGAGTGTGCCACATGTGACCTTGTTGGTTTCTGAAGACTATGAGCAGAAGCCTAGAACTGTCAGAGAGATGATGACATTTCTTGGTATTGCTGGTTATTCTTCAGCCTGGGTTGGTGGCTATGCTAGTTTGAGGTTACCTTTGAGAGCTATGGTTAAGGATACTGGGAATGGTCAACTCCATAGCAATCTTTCCTGGACACAGGAAGGCTTTGTGGCATTTGAAACGATCAAACAGAGGTTGCAAGAGGCACCAGCACTCACACTACCAGACTACTCTAAGAATTTCTTGCTATATGTGTCTACTTCTACTGGAGGTAAATATGCTTGTGCAGTTATTTGTCAGCCGACAGGTACAGGGACGAATCCTCAACCTATTTCCTACTACTCTACTGCCTATTCAGAAGTAGAACTAGGGCTACCACTGTGCTACAGAGCAATGGTGGGAGTATATTTAATGTATGACAAAGCATAATCTGTTACGATGGGTTACCCAGTAACAATCGTTACCCATCATAGTCTCAGAAATCTTCTGAACTATGGAAAATATACATTGACTATGCCTAGGCTCAGAGACTATCATAGGCTCTTAGAGCAGGAAGATGTCACCCTAGTGAGGTGTGATACGGTGAATCCAGCTGAGAATTTGCCAACTTCAGAGGATGGTGAGCCACATGATTGTGTTCAAGAAGCAGAGAAATACTTGAGGCTTAGATCAGATTTGCAAGCCCTTCCATTACGTGAGGCAGACCTGGAGTATTGGACTGATGGGTCTTGTTATCGTGTGGGAGATAAATTGTGTGCTGGCTATGCAGTAGTTAAAGCCCAAGGAACTGGATTTGTTGTTGAAAAGGCTGAAGTAATACCACAGCCTGCATCCACACAACTTGCTGAACTTGTGGGGCTAACAGAAGAGTGTTTGTTAGCAGAAGGAAAGCGAGTGACGATATATACTGATTCTGCATATGCACATAGTGTATGTCATTTGTTTGGAGCAGTGTGGAAAGGTCGAGGGTTTAAGAAAACGGATGGTTCTCCGATACAACATCATGCGCAAATAATGAAACTGTTGCATGCTATGATGAAGCCAAAAGAGATAGCGATAGCTAAGTGTGCAGCTCATAAAACAGATGTGTCAAAAGTCACACAAGGGAACAAAGCTGCTGATGAAGCTGCAAAAGCCGTCACAGGAGCGGACAAATTGGGCAAGGTTTTTCTGGTCACTCATGGAGTGGAATTGGAAGAAAAAATTACGCTTAAGGATGTGATTTTGATGCAGGAAGCTGCTTCTACGATTGACAAACAGTTATGGCTAGACCGAGGTGCTGTCAAAGATGCGAAGGGTCTTTGGAGAAACCATGAGGGGTTGATAGTAGTGCCTCTAGACCTATTAGGTCTGATGATTCAGGAAGCACATGGGTTAGCTAATGTTGCAAGGGGGGAGGTTAGGAGAAAGATCACAAAGGAGTATGGTTTTTGGGCACCATATTTGCTTGAAAAGGTTGACTATGTCATAGGCAGGTGCACAATCTGTCTGAAAAATAATGTTCGCAGTGGTGTGACTGTTCTTCCTGGTTACATTCCAACACCGAGAGGTCCTATGCGTGAGTTGGTTATCAACTTTGTTGATATGATAAAACCAATTGAAGGGAAAAGATATATGCTGGTGGTTGTAGATAGATTTTCACGATGGCCGGAGGCATGTCCAACCAAGCGAAAAGACGCTCAGTTGGTTGCCAAGTTTTTGTGTAAAGAAGTCACAAGCAGGTGGGGATTTACCGATCTAATATCCTCAGATAATGGGAAAGAGTTTTGTGGATAAATCAGTGAAATTGATTTTTCAAAAATTGGGAAAAAAGTCAGACCAAAACGTTACGAAAACTAGGGTTGAAGTAACTCTAGGAAATTTTGAATATCTGATTGTGCGATAATTTTCAAATTTCTTTGCATATTGTTGTGATGTTTAGTGTTTTCTTATTAATCAAAGGGGGGAAATGGAATGTGATTCATTTATATATATCATTTATATATTATTTTTGATATTGATGTTTTAATTTTAATGTGTTGCTTTGCAAAAGATACTGGTTGGTGTTTTCTTTTCTTCCAGAAGCATATGGGGAATGTGTAGAGTGGGATTCAAATACTCAAACATGGACAATATGAATGGACTGGAAGAAGTTGAACAAGGACGGTGTGGAAATGTTCAGATTCCATCATCAACGTTGCATTGAAAGTCGACACTGCTGAGGAGCTGCAGTGTAGTGGACTACATTCCAGTGGTTGCAATGATATATATACATATTTGCATGTGTAATACATAATTTGTGTCATATTCTTTCTGTGTAAATTTTTTGAAGAATGATGTTTTCTGTTGTTGGGTACATGTGGGGACCTCAGATGTTTTGGTTTTTTCTTTGACGCTTAGGGATATTGGGTCTAGGCAGGGACAGAGAGAATCCACAGGAGGGTCCGATGGGTCGACCAGCCTGTTGTGGAAATGTTTCGATTGTATTTTGTTTTCTGAGGCTTTCATGTGTATTTGATTGCACCATAGCTTAAAATGCATTGACAAAGATTTATAAATTGATCTGGAGTACTTAGGTGGTTTTTCGCTCTTACACTCCATAACAATTTGTTTACACTTCATAAAAATGTGTTCACACTCCATAAACTTGGTTTTATTGTTAAAGTTACACAAGGTGTGTCATAATCCTATTATTTTTGTTTTTCGAGACTAAATTAGTCTCGAAGGGGGGAAATATGTAGTATCTGACGTTTTCATAGTGTTGGTTAAATGAACTATATTTTGCTTTGCTGAAACATCTGGAAAGTATTACTATAGGGGCCCCCTAAGACGGTGGACATTGGGATATGTGGAGGCCAGGGATTGGTCTATTCAAAACATGCCATTTTGTGTTACATAGGATATATACCATGTTTGAACAAAGGGATGAGGAGAGTGATCATATTTGAGATTGGGTTTGTTGCTCTCCAGATTCTGCAGAAATATGTAAATGTATGCTGAAATCTTTGATTATAATAAACCATTATAATAAAGTACAGTGTCAGCGGATTTCTTATCAACACAGCATTGCAGCATCGTTGTTCGGCCACCACAAGGGCACTACGTTCATCCACCTCTGGCCTGCTAGCCCCCCTACCTCTACGGAAGCACAGTTCCCGCTCAGCCCAGTCAAAGCTATTCGCTGCTCTGGCACCCCAATGGTGGAACAAGCTCCCCCACGACGCCAGGACAGCTGTCACGCCCTGACTCAGGGGACGCTTAAATGTTGAGTCAGGGTGTGTATATTCTTTGTTGTGTGTTTTCTATGTTTCGATCTATTATGTGTAGATCTATGTTGGCCGGTGTGGTTCCCAATCAGAGGCAGCTGTAGCTCGTTGTCTCTGATTGGGGATCATACTTAGGCAGCCTATTGGCACTAGTGGGTTGTGGGATCTTGTTCCGGTTAAGGTATGTTGTGTGTGCTACCTCGTTTCCTTTGATGTTTTGTCTTGTGTTTAACAGTTAAAATAAACATGTACGCATATCACGCTGCGCCTTGGTCTGACCCGTCATTCAACGAACGTGACAACAGCGGAGTCACTGACCACCTTCCGGAGACACTTGAAACCCTACCTATACTCCCGAGTGGCGCAGTGGTCTAAGGCTCTGCATCAGCAGCGCTAACTGTGCCACTAGAGATCCTGGTTCGAATCCAGGCTCTGTCGCAGCCGGCCGTGACCGGGAGACTCATGGGCGGCGCACAATTGGCCCAGCGTCGTCCAGGGTAGGGGAGGGAATGGCCGGCAGGGATGTAGCTCAGTTGATAGAGCATGGCGTTTGCAACGCCAGGGTTGTGGGTTCAATTCCCACGGGGGGGCCAGTATAAAAAATATATGTATTCACTAACTGTAAGTCGCTCTGGATAAGAGCGTCTGCTAAATGACTAAAATGTAAAATGTACCTCTTTAAGGAATACCTGGAATAGTATAACAGTAATCCTTCTAAATGTAAAAAAGGGAGTGGTTGTCCCACTGGCTATCATAAGTTGAATGCACCAATTTGTAAGTCGCTCTGGATAAGAGCGTCTGCTAAATGACTTAAATGTAAATGTCTTTGCATCTGTTAGTAGATAGGGTAATAATTCCACATATCTACAGCATCATAGTATCATACTGCATCATACTGTAATTGTAAGGTTCTGTAGTTATTTTCTTAGACAACCTTGTGTTCTTGAACGTAGCCCTGTCTTTCATTTTTGTTCATTGATTTCACCTGTGTTAGTTACTCACCTGGTCTCATCAGCTCCTTATTTAGTTCAGGTCATTCTGTTTGTGCCTTGTGAGGTATTGTTCGTTTTGACTCTACTAAGCCTTTTCCTAGCTCGTTTGTGAGAACCAGTTATAGCCTTCAGTCTAATTTATTGATTCTCCTGCCTGTTTGCTTACCTGTTTATGACCATTGCCTGCCTGTGACCACGATTCCTGCCTTCTGCGAAGGCTAAATAAACACCTGCTGCGCTCTGCGCGTAAATCTACACCTTTTCTCCCTGAGTATTCATTACAGAATACCTCACCAAAAAACGGAATGGATTCAGCGGAGCTTCAGCGGTGCCTAACCCAGCAAGAGGAGCGTATGGAGGACATCTGCCATCTTCTCCGCCAGCCTATCCCTACTCCTCCGATGCCAGGTATCGTAACCCATAGCCCTCCTTCATTTATATCCATGCCTGGAAAATATGACGGTTCACCTGGGAAATGTCAGGGATTTCTGATGCAATGCAGCAAATACATTGAGCACAACCCCACTAACTTCGCCACTGACAAGAGCAGGGTGGATTTTGTTGTGTCTCTACTCACAGGCAAAGCCCTGGATTGGGCCACCTACATATGGACTGCCAACAGCACAGAACTCAGATCCGAGACCCATTTCCACACCCTCTTCAAAGAGGTATTCGATCACTCTCCTTCCGGTTGTCCTATAGGAGACCTCCTCATAGAACTTCAACAAGGACGCAATTCAGCTGCCGAGTGTGCCCTCGAGTTCCGCACCATGGCTGCAGGGAGTGGATGGAGTGAGGCTGCTTTACTTACCGTCTACCGAAGAGGGCTCAACAGGGAACTTCAGGCGGAGCTGGCCTGTAGAGATGACCTTCAGGATTTAAATCAATACATTTGTATGTCCATCTCCATCGACCACCTCCTCGCCGACCGCCGAAGAACTCTGCCACCCAGGAACCCGACACCTTCTCTTTCCATGAATCCGTCATCCCGTCCGAGTCTTCCAGAGCCCAAGCAGTTGGGCCATGCTCCTCTCCCGTGTATCGAAGGTCGAAGGAGGATCCAAGAAGGGCTCTGCCTATACTGTGGAGGGAAAGCTCATCTACTCAGCCATTGTCCTGTTCGCCCCCCACGGAGAGATGAGAAGGGTCCCTTCGCTGCCATGCAGGTAGGCGTGTCCTTATTGCTAAATATCTCCCATGAAGCAATTATCCATCCCAGTATTGATAACCGTGAAGGGGGTTACTAAGTACGTAGAGGGCTTGGTAGATTCGGGAGCAGCAGGTAATTTTATCGATCACCAGCTAGTACAAGAGCTTGACATTGATCTAACACCTGTCACCCCTCCCTTAAGGATTAACGCCCTGGACGGGCAGCCATTGGGATCAGGCTTCATTACGCACCTGACACAGAGCGTCACCCTCCAGATTGGAGTCTTCCACACCGAAACCATTCAACTCATGGAACTCTCATCCCCCAAACAGCCACTCATCCTCGGACACCCCTGGCTGGTGAAGGTGAACTACTGTCCTGGTCTTCTACCTGCTTCACCAGTTGTCTCAGCCTACCCTGCAGAGCCACCACCATTGAGGACTGCCTCTGCAGTGCCACCCACCATACCATCTGAATACGCCTAGTACAGCAATGTCTTCAACAAAATCAAGGCCTCCACTCTGCCACCACATCACCCAGGGGACTGCGCTATTGACTTACCGAGGAAGTTTACCGAAGTTACATGGAAGGTGCTCTTTTCAGTCTTCACATAAAGGTCATGGTCAAGGAGCCGTTGAAGAACCCTTTGGACATGCGGTATGTGTTCCTTCAGAGAGTGGGAGTAAATCAGGATGTCATCAATGTAGACGATGAGAAAGCAGTTGATCATATCCTGGAAAATCTTGTTCATAAAGGATTGGAAGATGGCGGTGGCGTTAGTAAGGCCGCAGGGCATGACCAGGTATTTGTAGTGTCCTCGTGCGGTGATAAAGGCCGTCTTCCATTCGTCGCCCTCACGTAAACAGACAAGGTTATATGCACTTCGCAGGTCGAGTTTTGTATAGGTGTTGGCACGGCCCACTTGTTCAAGGGTCACTGGGATCAGAGGAAGAGGGAAACGGTTCTTGACCATGACGTCATTCAGGGAACGGTAATCAATACATGGACGGAGACCACCGTCCTTTTTTCCAACGAAGAAGAAGCTGGATGCAGCCGGGGAAGAAGAAGGATGAATTAAACCGTTTGAGTGCTTCATCAATGTAGTTCTCCATTGCCTCTTTTTCTCCTTGAGTATTCATTACAGTAATACTGCATCATACTTTACTTTACTGACTTTATTGTCCCCATGGGGATATTTTGTTGCAGTATCATGTACATGTTTAAATACAGAAGGAAACAAATTGACAATACAACATTCATAACAGTTACATACCAATAAAAAGAGCCTAGCCTGCTGGCCTTACTGGGTCAATAGGAACATTAGCCAGAGCTGTTTAGGAGGGATATAACACCTGGCACAAATTATTGTCTAGTTGTGTTTTTCCTGCCAGGGGGTGCCCTGTACCTGCACCCAGAGGGGAGTAGTTCAAAGTCTGGGTACAGGGGGTGGCTTGGGCCTTGCTGAGGGCCCTGACCTTAAAGATGTCATCCAAACCTGTCTGTTTGACTCCAAGTACCTTGCTTGCTGTGGTGATAATCCTTCTCAGCATATTTTTCTGGCTGACCGTGGCATTGCCGAACCAACAAACATTACAAAAAGTCAAAATACTCCTAAAAGATTTGTAAAACAGAGTCAGTATAGTACAGTCAACATTAAAAGATACCAGCTTTATAAGAAAGTATAGTCTCTGACTCTTTTTGTAGATAAAGTCTGTACATTTAATCCACTGAAGTTTATTGTCCAAGAGGACACCCAGATATTTGTATTCCTCTGTTCTGACCTCTGATAGATGTTGCAGAGGTAGGTGTTGTTCGCTTCCTGAAGCCTATGCACATCTCTTTGGTCTTGTTGGTATTGAGGACCAAGTGTGATTCATCACACCACTCTAAAAAGTTATATAGGACTGGGCCATGGGGTTCCTCGTCATCATGCAACAGGCTGATCAAGGCAGTGTCATCAGCGAACTTAACTAGGTGTCTGTCAGGATGGGAACTGCACATACTACATCAAACTGCACCATACTGTAATACTGCATCGTATACAGCACCCTACTGTAATACTGCATCGTATACAGCACCCTACTGTAATACTGCATCGTATACAGCACCCTACTGTAATACTTCATCATACTGTAATACTACATCATACTGTAATAATGCATCATACTGTAATATTGCATCATATACAGTATTATACTGTAACATATTATCAGTTACCTCTGTCAGCATTTTGTTAGATGATCCCCATGTTAATAAATACATGTATTCCCTCTCCTGTTTTGATAGGACAGTTCCTTGGTTAATGCAATCTAAAGTGGTTTATGGGGACATGTGTCAACATAATGGATGGATTTGTGTGACTTGTGGGGACTCGGTGAGGCATAATGGAAAAAGAAGTGGACCTGAGTGTCCCATCAGTCGTCTGTGCGACCTAGGTTCTGTTGAAGAGGGATGGGCTATTAGAGTTCACAGACAGCAATAGTGGACAAGCCAGGAAACCCAGTTGGAGCTTTAAAATGTTAACGGGCGCCATCTTGGCTCCAACATGTTCCAAGACTGAATGCAAATTAGAATGTCATTGTCATGGAGCAATTAGTGCCAACATGAAGGATAGCTTCCATAGTGTTGTATGCTGTATATATGGCTCGGGGGCCACTAGTCTTAGTGTGAATGTCATGGAAAGTAATCTCTGTCCTTGTGTGTTGATTAGTTAATGCAATGCGTTGGTTGATTACATGGCCTCTTGATGCATGATCTCGAAATCACTCACACTACTCATTAGACACATTACACGCTCACACTCATGTGTGCACGCACAAACTAACTAACTCACACACACAAACACACAATGATGAGTGTTTTCAAACTCACTTTTCAGGCGATAACACTGATCTTATGGTAATGATCCTGAATCTTCCTCCAGGCTATACAATTTCCCAGACAGAAAGAAAAAACGGATGAGATATCACAATGAGGTGATCTGTTGTTAACCTACCCTGAACATGTATTTATTTAATGTGTGTGTGTGTGTGTGCGAGCCTTTGTGCGTGCATATACAGTATGTGCGCATGCGCATGTGAGTGCATTCAAGCATGAGAGTGTGCATGTGGGTGGAAAAGTTGCTTGGTTGTAAGCAACACTGGTAGAAAATCTGAGCGGAAACTCACTAATTAAGTTAGAGCAGTGGTTCTCAACGGGTTTTGCCTCGGGACCCAAATTGACCAGGTTGTCCAATATTTGCATCGTCATTTTCTGTTGTTGCCAAAATGCAATCTGGAAAACTGTTTTTAATTATATATTGATAGTAACTGTTCCATTTATATGACAAGTCCGCTGAATAACGCTGCTAGTAACTCTATATTGAAAATACTTTAATTGAAGAAAAACAGTCCGGAGGTTAAATTATTACAAAATATATAGGTTCATTATTATTTCTACACACTTTCTACCTGGTTTTAGTCGTTTAAGTTCAGACTGGAGTATTTTCATTAAAATAGAAGAAAATACAAAATATATAAATACATATGTATATATTTATTTTTTATTATTATTATTATTATTATTATTATTTATGTTTTACTAAGACACTCGCGACCCACTCCAGTCTGAACCAGTTGACAATCGCTGAGTTAGATAACCAAACATCATCTGTGCATGGCCCCGGGGCATTACACTCACCGCCTCACAACACGTTGCTCATCAGAAGGGCAACCTATGTGTGAGTCCACAGGCCTCATCGCAGCTTGGACTTAGAGCCATACGAAACATACTATATGTATTTCTGAGCACCTCCAAGACAAATTATACCTATTAATGGACTAGTTACTTTAGACAGAAACGAAAGTAGGGAGATTTGGTCGTGTACCGTGACCATCTAACAATTCAATGATTCTGTATTCGAGTCGCATTGGAGAGAACTTCCCCTAACCACTGATTTTAACCTTAACCCAATTCACCTAACCTGCTACATAAATTCTCCCTTCCTTTGTCGTTTTACTTCTCCTAACCTTTTACATAAATTATCCTAACATTTGTCGTTAGTTCTCGTAACCACCAACGTAAATTCTCACCGTAATTCTCCATTTAAAAAGTATAATATTTTACAAGGCAACAAGCAACATGGTCTCAGAGAAAGACGTATAATTATATACGTCCTCCAAGTAGCGTGATAAGTTACACCATCCAATTCGTATGCTATTGTACGACCGGGTAAGATGTATAATACTATATGTCCTTTCATTCGATATTGTACAACCACTATTCTATTCATGATGTAACCTAACTACTATAGCATACTAAATGGAGGGAACAGATTTACATACCAAATCATACGTCCCTAGAGTGGCGCATTGGTCTAAGGCACTGCATCGCAGTGCTAGCTGTGCCACTAGAGATCCTGGTTCAAATCCAGGCTCTGTCGTAGCCGGCCGCGACCGGGAGACCCATTGGGCGGCACACAATTGGTCCAGGGTAGGGGAGGGAATGGCCGGCAGGGATGTAGCTCAGTTGGTAGGTTCGATTCCCACGGGGGGCCAGTATGAAAAAAAATAAAATAATGTATGCT
This sequence comes from Coregonus clupeaformis, assembly GCF_020615455.1. Lineage (NCBI taxonomy): Eukaryota > Metazoa > Chordata > Actinopteri > Salmoniformes > Salmonidae > Coregonus > Coregonus clupeaformis. Next base: position 1,877,078 of record NC_059210.1, on the reverse strand, counting down.
CTGGATAAGAGCGTCTGCTAAATGACTAACATTTAAATGAATTGTCCTGAGACCGGGTTGCTCTTTGAGACTCTATGGTAGTTATCTGACTTACACTCTTATCTGCAAATCAATCCTGTCTCAAATCATATAGTTCATTACTTTTGGTCAGTGCCACATACTATGCAAAGACATACAGCGCTCTGGCCAAAAGTAGTAGGGCCATACTGTATGTCTTTCTACAGTATGTGGCTCTGGCTCTGGACAAAAGTAGTGCACTTATTACATTTGAGATTTATGCTAGGCTAGATCAACAGGTTTGTTAGGCATCATTATTTCCTAATCTCTCAGAGGCCTCTTTATCACCAAGCTTTGTTCTAGTCACATGTTGTCCTTCTGTTAATAAACAGTGAGTTAGCATTGAGAGAATCTGGGTCAAATTCATTAGGCATCAAACAGAAGAAAGCGGATTGAAACAAGGAGGGACTTCCCAAACTTGTCCAATAAGAAACGCTTATTTTTCATTTTCTGTTGTGAAATGTTTTGTGACAGTCACGTGCACTAATGAATACAATCCAACAATCTGAGGCAGGATTTCTGTGTTTACCATCCATATCACAGTGCTGTGCAGTGGTGTAAAGTAACTAAGTAAAAATACTTTGATGTACTACTTACAGTGCCTTTAGAAAGTATTCTTACCCCTTGCCTTATTCTACATTTTGTTGTGTTACAGCCTGAATTCAAAATTGATTAAATAAATAAAAAAATCTCACCCATCTACACACAATACCCCATAATGACAAAGTGAAAACATGTTTTTAGAAATATTAGCAAATGTATTGAAAGTTAAATAGAGAAATATCTCATTTACATAAGTATTCACACCCCTGAGTCAATACATGTTAGAATCACCTTTTGCATCGATTACAGGGGTATATCTTTACGGGTAAGTCTCTAAGAGCTTTGCACACCTGGACTGTACAATATTTGCACAAGATTCTTAAAAAAATTATTCAAGCTCTGTCAAGTTGGTTGTTGATCATTGCTAGACAGCCATTTTCAAGTCTTGCCATAGATTTTCAAGCCACTTTAAGTCAAAACTGTAATTAGGCCACTCAGGAACATTCAATGTCATCTTGGTAAGCAACTCCAGTGTATATTTGGCCTTGTGTTTTAGGTTATTGTCCTGCTGAAAGGTGAATTGGTCTCCCAGTGTCTGTTGGAAGCAGACTGAGCAAGGTTTTCCTCCAGGATTTTGCATGTGCTTAGTTCTATTCCATTTATTTTTATCGCCCAAAAAACTCCCTAGTCCTTACCGATGACAAGCATACCCATAACATGATGCAGCCACCACCATGCTTGAAAATATGAAGAGTGGTACTCAGTGATGTGTTGTGTTGGATTTGCCCCAAACATAAAGTGTTGTATTCAGGACATAAAGTTCATTTCTTTGCCACATTTTTGCAGTTTTACTTTAGTGCCTTTTTGCAAACAGGATGCATGTTTTGGAATATTTCAATTCTGTACAGGCTTCCTTCTTTTCACTCTGTCATTTAGGTTAGTATTGTGGAGTAACTACAATGTTGTTGATCCATCCTCAGTTTTCTCCTATCACAGCCATTAAACTCTGTAACTGTTTTAAAGTCCTTCCTCTCCGGTAACTGAGTTTGGACGGACGCCTGTATCTTTTTAGTGACTGGGTGTATTGATACACCATCCAAAGTCTAATTAATAACTTGACCATGCTCAAAGGGATATTCAGTGTCTTCTTTTTAAATGTTTTACCCATCTACCAATAGGTGTGCCTCTTTGCGAGGAATTGAAAAATGTCCCTGGTCTTTGTGGTTGAATCTGTGTTTGAAATTCACTGCTTGACTGAGGGACCTTACAGATGATTGTACGTGTGGGGTACAGAGATGAGGTAGTCATACAAAAATAATGTTAAACACTATTATAGCACACATAGTGAGTCCATGCAACTTATTATGTAACTTGTTAAGCACATTTCTACTCCTGAACTTATTTAGGCTTGCCATAACAAAGTGGTTGAATTCTTATTGACTCAAGACATTTCAGTTTAAAAAAATAAAATAATTTTAATCATTTCAAAAAGCATAATTTCACTTTGAAATTATGGGGTATTGTGTGTAGGCCTGTAACACAACATCTAAATGTAATCCATTTTAAATTCAGGCTGTAACACAACTGTCACGATCGTTGGAGGAAGTGGACCAATGCGCAGCGTGATGAGTGAACATACTTTTATTATATTTACCACACGAAACAAAACAACAAAACGATACGTGAAGTCCTAGGTACCCCCCCCCAAAGGCGCGGACTGCGACCGCGCCAAACATAAACCGAACAGGGGAGGGCCGGGTGGGCATTCCTCCTCGGAGGCGGTTCCGGCTCCGGGCTTGACCACCACCCTCCGTAGCGCCCCTGATCCGGTCTGGCCCCGCTGGCTGGAGCTGGACATCGGTGGAGCGGATTGCTTAGGCTCCGATGTGGAGCAGCTGACCGGTACCTGACCAGGCACTGAAGCGCACTACAGGCTTGGTGCGGGGAGCAGGAACAGGCCGGGCCGGGCTGGCGACGCGCACCATTGGCTTGGTGCGGGGAGCAGGGACGGGCCGAACCGGGCTGACGATGCGCACCACAGGCTTGGTGCGGGGAGCAGGAACGGGCCGGACCAGGCTGACGACGCGCACCCCTGTCTTGGTGCGGGGAGCAGGAACAGGCCGGGCCGGGCTGGTGACGCGCACCATTGGCTTGGTGCGGGGAGCAGGAACAGGCCGGGCCGGGCTGGCGACGCGCACCATTGGCTTGGTGCGGGGATCAGGAACAGGCCAGACCGGGCTGGCGACGCGCACCATTGGCTTGGTGCGTGGAGCAGGAACGAGCCGGACCGGGCTGACGACGCGCACCATTGGCTTGGTGCGGGGAGCAGGAACAGGCCAGGCCGGGCCGGGCTGGCGACGCGCACCATTGGCTTGGTGCGGGGAGCAGGAACAGGCCGGGCCGGGCTGGCGACGCGCACCATTGGCTTGGTGCGGGGAGCAGGAACAGGCCGGGCTGGCGACGCGCACCGTAGGCTTGGTGCGAGAGGCAGGAACAGACCAGGCTGGCGACGCGCATCACAGGCTTGGTGCGAGGGACAGGAACAGGCCGGACCGCACTGGGAACACACACCACTGGCCTTACCCGGGGATCAGGAACGGGCCGGACCGGACTGGCAACACACCTCAGTACCTCTCGCCGTGCCTCTACATTTTCCTTCCCTCTACTCGCCAATGGCTCCCGTAACCCGGTGGCCTTCTCTCCTCGTCCACTAACTCGCCCCTTATCTGCCTCCAGCAGTCCCGTCGTCCACGGTGTGAGCCCCCCCCTAAACATTTATTGGGTTCGTCTCTCCCCCGTGGCTATGGCCTCCATGGCTCTCGCCAGACTCTCCAGCCTCTGCTCCCAAGTCCAACCTCTCTCCTCCTCACGCTGCTTGACCCAGTCGAGGTGGATATCTGCTAGAGTTACCTCTGGCGTTGGCTCCTGGACACGCTGCTTGACCCAGTCGAGGTGGATATCCGCTAGAGTTACCTCTGGCGTTGGCTCCTGGACACGCTGCTTGGTCCAGTTTTGGTGGGATCTTCTGTCACGATCGTCGTAGGGAGTGGACCAATGCGCAGCGCGATGAGTGAACATACTTTATTTTGATTCACCACACGAAACAAAACAACAAAACGATACGTGAAGTCCTAGGTAACAGACACAAACCATACACGGAACAAGATCCCACAAAACACTGTGGAAAACAGGCTGCCTAAGTATGGTTCCCAATCAGAGACAACAAGCAACAGCTGACACTCGTTGCCTCTGATTGAGAACCACCCCGGCCAACACAGAAACACATGAGCTAGATAAAGAACCTAGAACACAAATACATAGAAACTACACACCCTGGCTCAACATAACAGAGTCCCAGAGCCAGGGCGTGACAACAACAAAATGTGGAAAAAGTCATGGGGAGTGAATACTTTCTGAAGTGAAAGGAAATCGCTCAGGGATTTCACCATGAGGCCAATAGTGACTTTAAAACAGTTACAGAGTTTAATGGCTGTGAAAGCACTGTAAGTCATTTTCTTATGGTATCTGTACTTTACTTTTCTATTTCTGACAACTTTTACATTTACTTGACTAAATTTCTAAATAAAATATGTACTTTCTACTCCCATACAATTTCCCTGACACCCAAAAGTACGTGTTACATTTGAGTGTGCAGGCAGGACAGCAATATGGTCCAATTCACGCACCTATCAATATAACGTGTTGTCATCCCTACTGCCTCTGATCTGGCGGACTAACTAAACACAAATACTGTGTTTGTAAATGATGTCTAAGTGTTGGAGTGTGCCCCTGGCTGTCTGAAAAAATAAAGAATTAAATTGTGCAGTCTGGTTTGCTTAATAAAGAATTTGATGTATAGCATTTACTTTTTACTTTTACTCAAGTATGACAATTGAGTACTTTTTCCACCACTGTACCTAAGTACATTTAAAACCATGATACTTTTAGACTTTTACTCAAGTAGTATTTTACTGGGTGACTTTCACTTTTACTTGAGTCATTTTCTGTTAAGGTATCTTTACTTTTACTCAAGTATGACAATTTAGTACTTTTTCCACCACTGGTGCTGTGTGTGCAACAATTACTGTATGTCCCATGCCCCACACCATCTTGAAAGGTGTTTACAAACCTTGGTAAATTATTGTACACCATAGTCCCACCGTACACACACACACACAGAGAGGGATGGTGTCATTGCTTATGGACATAAGACTATAAGCAAAGATACGCCTATCCCGAGAGGAACATGTGTACATTCCTAAAATGCCAGCAGCTCACAGATAGTCAGTTCAGCCTGGGTTAAGGAAAAACAGGCAGGCCCTGAACAAAATCCAAGACAGAGAAATGTACAAACTACAGTAGGTTAAATGGATTTCACCTGTAGTAAGTTTGTTTTTACCTCCATTCATCGTGTAATAATATCAAATTATATTAAAAGAATATCCCTATAGGTACTGCAAATATTTCTATCACGTTTACAAAAGAGTGCTCTAACTTCTAAGTATATCCTAAGTTCAAATGCAATGTTCACTCCTTACATCTCTCATTTATCTTGAAAATTGTTTGTATTGATATTCTCAGTTTCGGAATCCCAGACGTGAAAAAAAGCCAAACACATTAGACCCTAAATTGTCTTTTAATGATCTACAGTGCCTTGCAAAAGTATTCATCCCCTTTGGTGTTTTTCCTATTTTGTTGCATTACAACCTGTAATTTTAATTGATTTTTATTTGGATTTCATGTGATGGACATATACAAAATAGTCCAAATTGGTGAAGTGAAATGAAAAAATAACTTGTTTCAAGTAATTTGAACAAATAAATAACGAAAAAGAGGTGCGTGCATATGTATTCACCCCCTTTGCTATGAAGTCCCTAAATAAGATCTGGTGCAACCAATTACCTTCAGAAGTCACATAATTAGTTAAATAAAGTCCACCTGTGTGCAATCTAAGTGTCACATGATCTTAGTATATATACACCTGTTCTGAAAGGCCCCAGGGTCTGCAACACCACTAAGCAAGGGGCACCACGAAGCAAGTGGCACCATGAAGACCAAGCAGCTCTCCAAACAGGTCAGGGACAAAGTTGTCGAGAAGTACAGATCAGGGTTGGGTTATAACAAAATGTCAGAAACGTTGAACATCCCAAGGAGCACCATTAAATCCATTTTTTTTAAATGGAAAGAATATGGCACCACAACAAACCTGCCAAGAGAGGGCCGCCCACCAAAACTCACAGAACATGCAAGGAGGGCATTCATCAGAGAGGCAACAAAGAGACCAAAGATAACCCTGAAGGAGCTGCAAAGCTCCACAGCGGCGATTGGAGTATCTGTCCATAGGACCACTTTAAGCCGTACACTCCACAGAGCTGGGCTTTACGGAAGAGTGGCCATAAAGAAATAAGCAAACACGTTTGGTGTTCGCCAAAAGGCATGTGGGAGACTCCCCAAACATATGGAAGAAGGTACTCTGTTCAGATGAGACTAAAATTTAGGTTTTTGGCCATCAAGGAAAACGTTATGTCTGGCGCAAACCCAACACCTCTCATCACCCCGAGAACACCATCCCCACAGTGAAGCATGGTGGTGGCAGCATCATGCTGTGGGGATGTTTTTCATCGGCAGGGACTGGGAAACTGGTCAGAATTGAAGGAATGATGGATGGCGCTAAATACAGGGAAATTCTTGAGGGAAACCTGTTTCAGTCTTCAGGATATTTGAGACTGGGACGGAGTTTCACCTTCCAGCAGGACAATGACCCTAAGCACACTGCAAAAGCAACAATCGAGTGGTTTAAGGGGAAACGTTTAAATGTCTTGGAATGGCCTAGTCAAAGCCCAGACCTCAATCCAATTGAGAATCTGTGGTATGACTTAAAGATTGCTGTACACCAGCGGAACCCATCCAACGTGAAGGAGCTGGAGCAGTTTTGCCTTGAAGAATGGGCAAAAATCCCAGTGGCTAGATGTGCCAAGCTTATAGAGACATACCCCAAGAGACTTGCAGCTGTAATTGCTGCAAAAGGTGGCTCTACAAAATATTGACTTTGGGGGGGTGAATAGTTATGCACGCTCAAGTTTTCTGTTTTTTTGTCTTATTTCTTGTTTGTTTTACAAAAAAAAGTATTTTGTATCTTCAAAGTGGTAGGCATGTTGTGTAAATGAAATGATACAAACCCCCCAAAAATCAATTTTAACTCCAGGTTGTAAGGCAACAAAATAGGAAAAATGCCAAGGGGGGTGAATACTTTCGCAAGCCACTGTATATTTGGTAACACTGAGGCTCCTTATACAATTTCAGATATTGTGGGAGGATCGTTAGTTGCTTGGCAACTGGGGGCGAGAGGTGGCGGTTTTGTGAGTCTTTCCTGCCTTCCTCTTGCTGGTTCAGGAAGAGCCTCTTGGAGGCGTATCAGCAACACGATGATGCCCCCATTTATCATCGTTGTGTATTTTTCATATAGGCATGGAGCCGCAGATGGCGAACAACGGATGGGTATATCTGCTGCTAGTTACAGACCTCTGGGGGAGATACTACAGGGATTGGATGATGACTTTACAGGAAAGACCTTGCAAAACAATGTGTAGACTACGGTAAGGCCAAGAGAAAAAAATAAGAAAGACCAACACGAACATCTGCCGTACTCAGCGGATTACCATCCTATCGGCATGTTAAATCGCCACCGTTTGTTGACACCAGAGAGGAAGAAGCGAAGCGAGAGGGTCCAACCCTGTCAAAATCTGTCCACGGGTGAATACAGCAATAAGCAGACCGATAACCAGACCGCCTGCCTTCCTGCCTTTGGGACGACTCCCATTGTTAGGGCAGTGACAAGACCATCTCGTCATTATATACAGTATCTCTGTTGACACCCAGCAGGTGATCTACTGCGCATTGGCAACTTGTCCTTAACATGCAAGGCCCTACACTAGTGTAAAAGTCAATCGCTAGTCAATATAGCACAGGGCTACAGGTTTGTAATGCCCTGTCATACTTTGATAGAACAGTCCTTGGGTTATCTAACCTGATGTGGTTTATGGGGACAGTGCTCTCCTAATTGTTCTCCTAATTGCCATTGTGGGGATCCGGTGGGGCTTAACGAGTGTGCAACTCATTTGCTTTTCTCCCTGGTATGTAATTGATGCCAGTTGATGTCATTGAGAGCCTTCACTTGCCTTAATCAGCAAGTCACTGATTAAAAACTAAGATTACAACCAGTAGATACCTGCCACGGCCATCAAAGACTCAAGTAATTCAAGATTATGGGAAACAATAACACATTAACTAATATCGATTTCCACTTTGAGTTACAATAGTTCTGGGAACACAATCCTAGAACTCTCTGTTGTACACTGAGGTAATAATAATAGTAATATATGTTCCTATCCCATCCTCCAGTCACCCTATCCCAAGGCACTGCCAGACTGCAGTGTTATCTGGTAATAAGTGTCGAAACAGACTGATAACCTGTTAATTCCCTGCGAGTGGTTCTGAACTTTAGTCGGTAAAGCCAGAAGCACCTTTGACAGAACTTTCGAACAGTAATCAGTCCCCTAACGCTGGGGTGTTTTTACTGTGATACACACTGTCACTAGGGAGAGTTCCATGCACAACAACAAGACAAATTCACATCAGCATTGTCGATAGGTAATACAACAACAAGACAAATTCACATCAACTTTGCTTCTTATTTTGATGTAGGAAGAGAAACAGCCACGTGTGATGACAGAGAGAGATACATATTTATATTCTAACCAAGTGGTGTTCATGCATTCTTATCAAATCATGTGTTTTCACAACGTTCTTTTCATCAACATGACCATTTTCATTATGGCTCCAACAATACTACTATTGTGAGGGTAAACTGCCCTTCTTCCACTTCCTGAAAATCTCCCAGAACAATGTGTGAGGCAGAACAACCCATCACCCTCATTCCCCCACACCTCATTCCTCCCATTTTGACACATTCTATTAGATGATAAATGTATTTTAAAGAAATCCATTAATTCCAACAGAGAGGCCTTGGCGTCTGGTGCAGTGGCAGCAAGCAGCAGACTGGCAGCTCCACCTATACCCTAACTGAATTATCCCACTGCTGTGTCTGGGCTGTGTGTGGAGCTGTGGGGCTATAGAGCTCTGGTGCTCTGGGGGCTGGCAGTGGTGGGTGATGAATGTGTGGCATTAGGCGCCAGAGATGTTGGAGATGAGCAGGCTCCTGGGCATCCATCAGCGCCCAGGGAGGTCTGTCTGGGTATAGCCAGATGCCCAGGGTGCCTGGTTGGCACAGTCGTCTGGCGGGCACAAACACATACAGAAAGGTAGAGAGGGAGCTTGTGCGGGAGAGACAAAGAGGGAGACAGAGAGACAGAGAGAGAGAAAGAAAGAGAGAGAGAGAGAGAGAGAGAGAGAGAGAGAGAGAGAGAGAGAGAGAGAGAGAGAGAGAGAGAGAGCAAAAGAGAGAGCAAAAGAGAGAGAGAGAGAGAGAGCAAAAGAGAGAGCAAAAGAGAGAGAGAGAGAGAGAGAGAGAGAGAGAGAGAGAGAGAGAGAGAGAGAGAGAGAGAGAGAGAGAGAGAGAAAAAGAGAGAGACAGCACCATCATCCCCTGGGTGGTTCGGCTAGGCTCTTTCTAATAGATATTAATGATGCTGCCACTTTGTGAGAGAGGCTGGTAAACATTGTTTAGTTTGCAATGTTTTGGTTTTAGGGATTCGTCCACTTGTCAAAGGTGTGATGAATGCCCTTCATTACTGTGCATGCTTTAACCAATGTGCTCCTAGTTGAGTGCTTGTTAACTCGGTGACTAATTGAGAAATGTGATTGGCACCCTGTTTTTATAACCGTTGTTTTCGTTGTCTGAGGTGTGGCCAACCAGGGGATAAGGTGCAGGTGAGAGGGAAGCTACGTTTGAGTGAAGCTGTGGCAGAGCTCTTTTGGATGCCTTGGTTTTGTTAAGAGAAGTATGATTTGATAGATGATGCCCGGAGTTAGTTAGCTGTCATTCTTTCCCTCCACTTGCACTGAAACCTGTTTTTGTTTGATTTTATTTTGTAATTGTTTTGTGCTATATCCTCCCTCCATTTTCGTGCGAAGCTAACTGGTTTATTTATGGATACTGACATTTGGAGGGAAATAAAATAAACTGAAGCGTGACCTGCCTCTGACCGTCCTTCTATGTTCTTCCACTCAATCCCAAACTAAAAGAACCTGTGTAGCCTGTGGTATAAATGCTATTTAGACATCCCTATACTCTTGGTGTAAACCTAGAGTGGTGTAGTCGGATCTATGGTACTGAATTGAGTTTAGTCACAGCCCCTCTCGGCCAGGATGTAACACATTCAACTCAACAAGGTAAATGTCAAAATATAGTAGCCTACCTACAATGTGAGCAGAAATACATTTATGTTACCAATTTTGCCCTCTAATGTTTATATCAAAGAATAATTCTCAACAGGTGTGTTTCCATGAATAACATTTTACTTGGCTTAAATTGAGGTTGAAATCAAATATAACTTTAAGAAGCCATCATTGGCCTGAAAATCTTTGACCCCCCTGTCAGTTGTCATGTCGTCTAGTATAGTGGTTCCCAACTCCAGCCATTGAGTACCCACAACAGTACACCTTTTTATTGTATCCCCAGACAAGCACACCTGATCTAGTAGACCAGACACAGACACATGATGACCCATCTTCCCAGCAGCTACCTCCATCACACAAACTTCCTAGCCTAGGACAGGACAGGAGACAAAAATGAAGCATATGACTCAGGAGAGTGCTAGAGATGGATATGGCCATATTTAGGTATCAAATATTCCATCTTCCTCCTACATCCCTTTTGTTTATTCTCACCCACTCAGAGAATTATTGAATTACATTTCTCTCCTTGCATAAATGCTTAGACGTGCGAGAGCGAGACACTCACCTTGGAAGCGGAAACGTGTCCTAGATTTAGTTTCCATCCGACAGGGCAAGCGTCAGCGACACGCTATCATAGCTCAGACCCCATAGGAAATACATGGCCTGGTCAGTGTAAGTGTTTGAGCTATACATTAGTAGCACTCAATCATGTTACCCTTGAGTCAAATCTGAAGTATTCTTTTAGAGCCTGAAAGCTTGGAGTCATGTTTTTCATCTTTTCTGCAGCCCCTGTCAAACCTCCCCAGACCTTAGGTGGGAGGGTGTGAAGCTAAGACGTGAAACCCAGACCTCTGCATAACATAATAGTCTACCACGTTTTCCCCCATTCCATTCTACCTTAGATATACAACCTAAACTAAGAAGCAATGGACTTTTCCACATCTGTTAACTTCATCCTCTTCTCTTGTTTGGCCACGGCACTTCTACTCATCTCGTTTCTTGGTTATTTTTAAGCAAGCGGCACTTGGAATAACTCACGTCCCGAAATTGATATTTGGGACGGACACAATGGGAACTTGGCACTGCACCTGAGGGAATAAGTGACTCATGAAACCTCAACAAAAATGTCAGCCGTCACCACATCACTGAGGTCTCACTCCATTACCAGAAAAAAAGGGAGATTGTGTGCGTGTGCGTGTGCGTGTGTATGTGTGTGAGACATGAAACGGTCTCCCGAGGGACATACTGTAGATCAGATATGCATCTTTCAACTTTGCCTTCTCTTTCCCCCTCTGGACAATTGTCATTCCCCGGTGATGAGAAGCACATGGCCTGTTGCTTACATGTTCCCATTATAAAGTAATAACTTCCAAGCGGGGCTTGCAGGCCTAATCCAAATGAAGCCTGTGACTCAGCCATTAATAAAACGGATAGAACCCTTTAGGGCTTTTCTTTTTAGCAAATATATATTTATAAACAGCAGCAGCACACCAGTATGTGTGTATCTTATCAGGGATTTGAAAGGTGGGTTGGGGCTGCAAATGTAGTTGGAGCACAGAGATGTATAGAGATCGCAACGTTGTATCTCTATACAACGTTGGCAGCGCCATTGAGGTCGTCAATTTTCTTCTTCTACTAGTTCTATGAGTTGGTAAACAAATTGAAAGGGTGAATACTGACACCTGGAGTGTGTTGTTTGAACAGGTATAAAGACAAGGTTGGTGATTTACTGCCACCTGCAGCTATGGAATGTTTGCTAACAAGTATTCATTGGCTGATCCCTCCTGGTGACCTGGATCAGGGATCATCAACTAGATTCAGCCACGGGACGATTTTTTATTGAGCGGGTGGTCGGGGGCCGGAACTTAATTACAAATCATTTGTAGACTGCAAATTGATCGGAAGAAGCCCAAACAGATATAATATTTGACTAAAATATAATAATTTCAAACCTTGCTTACATATGTATACGATCACGTGTGTCTCTATATTATGCATGGGAATAGATAGGAACAGATTTCCCCCTAAAAAATCACTTGGAGCTGATTTCCTGCTGTTTTTACAGTCTTTTATGTCCAACAATGAAAATGATTAATAATACCAAATATTTAAATATCTATTTTTCTTTGCAAATAAAACCACCCGCGGTCCGCCAGTTGGGGAACCCTGACCTGGATGGAATTATGTGATCCTTCCTTAACCCATAGGAAGTCCCACCGAGTTGACTACTTCAAAACCAAACCTTAACCCATAACTTACCAATCGGAATTAATGCCTAAACTTAAGTGTCAAAACTCAATGTTTATCCCCCCTCACCTCCATAGACTAGACGTAACATAGGTAACGTAAATCCGGGACACTCAAATTAGTATGATATGTTTGGTATGGTTACATAAGACAGAAAGTTACTTAAGGTAAAAACGAAAGGAGGGTGGTTGGTCGGGGTGGATGGGTACATGTCACAGGAGGTTGGTGGAACCTTAATTGGGGAGGACGGGCTCATGGTAATGGCTGGAGCGTAATGAGTGGAATGGTATCAATACATCAAACACATGTTTGATGCCATTCCATTTACTCCATTCCAGCTATTATTATGAGCCGTTCTCCCCTCAGCAGCCTCCACTGGTACATATATGACGTGAATCTCATCAAGGATAACTTTAGCATTTTAGCTAATTAGCAACTTTGCAACTACTTAGTACTTTTGAGCTACTTTGCAACTACTTAGCATGTTAGCTAACCCTTCCCCTAACCCTAACCTTAACCCTTTAACCTAATTCCTAACCCTAACCTTAACCCTAACCCTAACCTTAACCCATAGCCTAGCTAACTTTAGCCACCTACCTAACGCTAGCGTTAGCCACCTAGCCAACATTAGCCACAACAAATTGGAATTAGTAACATATCATACAAATTGCAATTCGTAACGTCATTCGAATTGCAATTCGTAATATATCATACGAATTGGAATTTGTAATACATCATACTAAATGGATGATGGACATCCACAAATTAATACATACCATACGAAACGTAACATATCATACTAAATGGAGTGTGCCGGATTTACGTACAAAATAATACAATATGCTCTGAGACCAAGTTGTGAATATTGAAGTCAGACACTGTCAAACCATGAGATCTTATTGCAAAAGACACTATTAACAGGCAATTCTGGTGTGTTATCACTTGAGAGCAGAGTGCAAGACAAAGACTGCAGTCTGATGTAATGTTATTCTGAAGTTAAACGTTGACCATTATCTCTTCAATTTCACCAATCAAATTCCTCTAGTCAAAAACACCCCATCGGTCAAGAGACACTGCTCCAGCATTACATTCATGTACACACCATCAGTATTGGCCACAGGTAGCCTAACATTTAGAGTGTTGGGCCAATAACCGAAAGGTCGCTAGTTTGAATCCCTGAGCCGACAAGGTGAAAAATCTGTCTAGTGTCCTTGAGCAAGGCACTTATTGCTCCAGGGTCGCCATTGATAATGGCAGACCCTGGCTGTGACCCCAGTTTCTGAGAGTGTCTCAGGGTGAGTTGGGAAATGCAAAAAAAATACATTTCCAAATCACACATGAGTATAATACACACTTGTACATGTGTGAAACACAAGACAAATATAAGCACCCACCAAATTATTATAATACTTGCTCAGTTACATCAACACATTTTGTCCATCAACATACTCAGCCTTTTCAAAAGATCAAAGAGCTCTCCACAACAATTAAGATCCCGACAGACATCCGCACCAAAACCACCAGCAAGGGACCCACAAATCCAAAGAAATGCCCCAGAGACATTTCCACAACAGGACTAACAAAACCAGATTGTTGGGCAGAATGAGTAACAGACCAGAACAGACCAAAAAGCTGCGAAGAAGTAGCCATCTATAGTCAGAACAAACAACAAACTCATCCCCAGCATCAGGTACTGTAATCTACTGTGACGGAACCCTCTCCTATCTGCCGTCACAGATAAGCCAGCAGGACTGCAGGCAATACTTAGCTGATAAAGAGAAAAATGCAAAGAATTCTTCCCTGAGTCCAGTCTTAGGCAGAACTAGAACAATATGTGCAGAGGGCCAGTGCTGATGCCCTCTGATGAAGCACTGTGGTTAGTTAAGAACAGAGGGAGAGGCCCCATAGTTAGTAGGGAAGGATGTGCCTTTTGTGTTCGATGACCTTATAAAATGGGTGACAACGAGAGAAGAGACAGTTGGTGGACAGAGAGAGAGAGAAGGGGAGGGAGAAAGAGAAAGAAGGAGAGAGAAACATGCTGTCTCTAGAGTTTAACAAGGAAACTGACCAGTAGGGAATCCCTAAGCTTCCTCCATACAGACTCCAGTCCTCACAGGGTTTGGGCAAATCAGGATAGTCCACTCTAAAAGGTTAGAGGTCAGAGGTGATGCTGCCCAATGGGTTTGTCTCTTTGGCTCAATACAGATGTTTCAGAGGAATCTCTTCCTCCAAGGGTCTGACACAGACACAGACACAGACTCCCATGACTCCAGCGAAGACGGGCTTCACTCCGAGAAAAGCTGTGTTCCAAGTAGCCACTGGCGAAGTTTACTGTGACGTGTGTTTATTAAAATGTTACTTACATCACCATGGATGCGCATAGGGCAACGTGTAAAAGAGACTATTCTGGCTATTCTGGCAAATTGAAGCACGAGCTGGGAGCTGTCAAAGAGCGAAAGAAAAGAGACTAGACATACGCAGCAGGGTTACAAAACGCATGCCACTACAGTTGCTAACGCTAAACGCAGGACAATAAATACAGTCTGGAGACGACCCGGGAAAAACAAGCCTACGTGTTGGAAAAGTCTTGGACTGTGAGCGAATGTAAATCATAGGGACGTAAATGCCCCCGCTCTGAGACAGTGGGGCCACTTAAGTTGTTTTTCGTCTGCCTGGCGTTACTTCCACGCCAGTGTAAAAGTTTCACTCAGAAAGAATTAGGTTGGGAGGTTGTTCCATTATGGACGGTCAATTATAGTCACAGGTCTGCTCCGATGCCATGCACTTAAAGTAATGCCGTCTAGCAGACACACATCCACTTGCACACACACACGCATGCAGGCATGCACACCCACGCACACTCCAGAGGAGGCTGGTGGGAGGAGCTCTAGGAGGACAGGCTCATTATAATGGCAGGAATGGAATGACAAGTTGTTTCCATGTATTTGATGTGTTTGGTACCATTCCATTGATTTAATTCCAGCTATTGCAATGAGCCCGTCCTCCTATAGCTCCTCCCACCAGCCTCATCTGGCACACACACACACACACACACATAAACACACTCCTAAATGCCAGAAGTGATTTCTGGTTGTGTGTGTGAGCACAGTGTGTTCTCAGTTTCATAATAGTCCCTTAACCCTATGAAGTACACCCATAACTCATCAGAGCTTCTGGGATAAACACTCGTAAACACACACACACACACACACACATCCCATACACACACCCACTCACTCTCCCAGCCACAGCGATGGGAACGACGATAAACGAACAGACAAATGGTGGTTGCGGTCGGGACGACACAGCATCCCCTCTATCACTGCAGTACTCACCCCATGGTGGAGGAATGCGTTCCTTCTCTCTTCTGACCACTGCTGCTACCACTGAACACTCAGTCTGACACCAGAGACAAGGGGTTTCCTCTCTTCTCCTCTCTTCTCTGTTTCTTCCTCTCTCTCTTTTTCTCCTCTCCTCTCGTGTTAAACTTTTCCCCTTTCTGGTGAGGGCTCCGGGAGGACTGGATGTTTATTTATATCCTTTTTTGGGACTAGAGGGGATGGAGGAATAGATGGGATGGAGGGATGGAGAGAGGGATTCAGAATTGCTCCCTCTCTGCCAAGGCGGAGAACTCGCTGGCCCCCACCGCTACAACCCCTTCTTCCACCCCTCCACCTCTCTCACCCTCCCCCCTTACCCCCCTCCCTCCCTACTGTGCAGCCCTGCAGGGATAGAGAGCTGGACTGCGCTGGGACCTCTTGTTGTAACGTGGTCTCATTCTCCCCCTGTCTTTCTCTTTCCCCCTCTCTCTTCTCTTTTCCCTCCCTCTCCATCTCTCCCTTTACTGTATATCTCCCTATCTCCCAACAACTCTCAGAAGACACATGCTCTTCAAATATACAGGTCCATTAATCATGTGTGTTTCTAAGTGAGTAAAACGGTTGGCATTGAACTCTCAGGTCCACCACTCCCTCTAACTAGACTCTATGATCAAGTCCTGATTGGTACTGGGATTGACCTGCTGGGACACAGATATTCCCTCTCCACTCCTCTCCTCTGTCCTCTACACCTCCCTAGTAACAAGGAGCTTCAGAAGTTGAAAACAACAGGGAAATCACAGTGTCTGGGGTGAGACATGATGCAACTGTATGTGTTAGCAACTGTGTGTGTGTGTATGGGATGTGTGAGCTGTTGGATGTAGTCTGAGGGTTTGGCTGTTTCTAATTGTTCATTCCCATCACTGAGGCTATGTGTGTGTATGTGTGTGTATGTGTGTGCGTACAACCTCATGGGAGTGTGTGTGGCATGAGTGACGGTGCATGTAAGGTCTAAGGTGTGTGTGTCACCTGCTGTGGCGTGAGGATGTGTTAAGCTTTGTTCCCTCTGGATGAAAGGAGACCCCAACAGACCCGCTGGGTGGTTGGTCCCCTGCTTCAAAGGTTAGGAGGTTCAAAGAGACATCCTATTCCTATGCCAAATGTTAAATTTCTTTGCTTACATCTGGTTCCTTTAGATGTGTGTCATGTAAAGTCCTCCAAGCCTTTTTTCTTTTGTATTCTCTAGTGATTATCTTAATATCTTTATAGGTCATCAAAAGGATGACACAACTCAGATGTAGGCCTATCTTGTTTTTATTTCATATTTTACCCCCCCCCCCCGCTCTAACATCCCATTTGGTGTCCTTAGGGCTCGTGACAACCTTCCTGCCTGTGTGTCTTCAGGCCAGTCACAGAATCTGACTGTACAGTGTCCAGTTCAGTGTTTAACCAGCAGGCTAAGGGCCAAAGAGAAGGACACCATTTCCTGTGGGGCAACCCGTGCCAGAACAAACACTGGGGTTCACCCATACATATGATATTTCACTACACACATCTGGATCTGTCTGTGAGGCAAGGGATCTCACTATCACGGAAGTCTGTTTATAATAGTGTTCATATCAGTAGTAAAGACCAGTGGTGCAATAAGGAAGGCGGATACAGGTTATAGAGATAGGAAAGTTAGATAATATTATTGTAGATTTTGATGAGAGATTCTGAATTTAGGCTTTGGAGGCTTGCCGATAATGTTGTCACGTTGCCTAACAGTTTGCTTTGGGATAAGAAGGTGCGTGACATGCGTGCACGTACACATGCATTCACGGACACATGCGCAGACACACACACACGTACACACACACAGAGTCACCCAACTGTTGTTCACACACAATAACAGGTCCTTGGCTTGTACATCTGAGACAGAGCCAGGCTTGAGTGTAGAAATACGCTGGGAATGTACCCAGTCACTGAACACACACACACACACACACACACACACACACACACACACTCCGTGTCCTTACTGGACTCCTTCTTCCATTCTGTCACAGCACAGAACCCCCATCACCACTACCATTTCGGCCCACATGGCTGTATTAGTTGCTGTCAAATCAGGCCCGAGGCAGGCAACTGTCAACATTAGGAGCCAGAATGGGCAACATTCTCTCTACAACAGCTGTTGTTTACAATTTTCACAGTTGGCGCAGCTGTGATCTCTAGCTCCACTCAGAGTGTTATGGCTATATGAACTCCACATTGACATAGTGGTCCATGTGTCAATCAACTGGGCCACTATAATATAATAATTATAATTGACGGATGGTTTGTCATTGTGGAAGTATCACTATTATATCTCATTTGCCAGGCAGTATTATGGCCCTGTGTTTTTCAAGACCACATGAGGAAAACACCCTGGTACTGTAACACAACAGGTAAAGGGAAATAACATGCTTCACTCTTATTCTCTTGAGTAAAGAAATGAAAGGGTCCTTGGAATCAAAAATAGATCCCATCAAATATGAAGAAATGCCAGCACAGTACCAAAACAACAGGTAGAGAAAGGTCTACACTTTGTATCCGTTTAATTAAAAATAGATGAATGAATTCACCCGAGTTGTTATAAAGGACTTATACAAGAGCTTTGTGTGACCTGACAAGGACATTGTCCATTTACAATAAGACCCTGGACCAAAACATGATTCATATCCACGGTGACCATAATAGCTTCTGAAAGCCCAGATAATGAAGTGGACATTATGACAACTGAGAGGAGATAGGGTGACAGACTGGGCAGTCTCTCTGTGTGTATGTCCACGCATCCTGTTCTTTCATCTCTATTATGATTCACTTCTCTTTCTACTCCTCCTCTCATCCCTCCTCTAACTGGTCCCAGTAGTGGTTTGATGTGGGAGAAAAAGGAAAACTGATTAAACATATCTCCTATTGAATTCATTGAAGAGAAAGACAGTCCATTCAGCCACAGTTAATCACAGATCAAATTCGTTTTTTTTCTCACCCATAGGCTCATTTCCAATTCATAGATCTGTTTAGGATTTGAAACGCCGGTCGGCCCTGTTCAGCTTCAAATGGTCTGCTGGCACTTTCTTCCTCTCTCGGTCTTTCCAGTCCCTGCCTGACATAACTTCAGTCTTGTTAATTTGACGTGGATGATTGACCAGGAAATGATTGACACAGACCAGTGAAACTGGATGCAAGGAGTAGCCCAAATGGACACTGTTTGGATCCACTGCTCAGCTCATTGAAGCAAGGTTGTTCTGAAGAGACCTCTCTACCACTGTGAGGAAGAACATTGGGCTGTGTGTGTGTGTGTGTTACGGCTCACTGTGAATCTCTCTTTATACCATCTTCTCCATGAATATATGTATGAATCTGGCTGTGAGCGAGTGTCTGTTCTATTGTCCCCATACAGCGACCGGTGTGTGTGTGTGCATGTATGCTCAGTGTCATATTCTATCAGTGTCTGGGTGAGGTCTTTTCATGTCCACTCCTACTCACACTGCATTCACTGAAAACACATCAATGAGACATTCGGATAAGGTTAGGTGGAAGCCACAGGTGGCTGCTGAGGGGAGAATGGCTCATAATAATGGCCGGAACGGAGCATATTGATTGGCAAACACCTGGAAACCATGTTTGATGTATTTGATACCAGTCCACTGATTCCACTCGTCATGACCACGAGCCCGTTCTCCCCAATTAAGGTGCCACCAACCTCCTGTGGTGGAAGTAAATAAACTGAAAATCCACAGGGAATGGTGTCCATGACAGATACGGGAAGAGTCATTCTGCCCCCAGGTGGCTTACAAATGAACTAACAATGAAAATGCATTTATGCTTCACTCCAGTTCATATGAATGTGCATTTCTAATCAAATCAGTTGCATAAAGGGTCCTTTTAACATTTCTTCACAAATTGGCCTTGAATTAATTATCTACAGTAGCTTTTGTTCCAAGATAGCATTTATATAATATCCCTTAAAAAAATAAACAATACAAATTTAGTAACCAAACACTTACTAAATGCAGCGAGATCACAACTATTCTGGAAGGTTCTGAAAGCTCCTCCATTGCTTGTATATTGCCAGCGTTCCTTTTTCTTGGAAGGACATGACTTGAATCTTTAATGTAAAATGTATTAGTCCAGATCTGCATGGAACACATAAAGGAATCATTTTCCCTAACTTCCGTATCGTCTGCCTGCGGGGCAGTAAAAAAGATAGCATTTCTATCCCTCCTTCTTGAGCACAGAACTAAAAAGGTAATGTCTTTCACCTATTTTGTTATATAAAAGAGATCTCCTAAAGGCTCAGTTTTAGTTTCATGCATAAATCCAGTCAGTTATATTGACGCAATGGCATATCCCTAATGTTGAGGTAACGTTAAGCAATGATCTAAAGTAAAGACTAGTAAACATACACAGAGCGTTCAACTACATATATTTTGTTCTTTGTATAGACATGTTCCTACTAGCACTATATCAACTGAATTACACATTTGCATAAACCAGGAAATCAAGAATTCAGTGAAATAACTGAAAATGGTAGAATAACATGAGATGAACCTATATCTGATACTTTTATTAAGCAACATGTACAATTCTTTAAAGACTGTCCTACAGTACAGAAAACACATCAAACCCACACATGCACATGTAAGATGGCTAGCTCTCACTAGCAACTTCTCATCTGCTACACACACACACACATCTCCCTTGCAGCCTGATGATTGTGCGAGTGGGGTCATGTGACTTATTCTGCTGTCTTCAACTTGTTGGCTCTGCGCTGGGCCCCAGACTTCCTCTTGGAATTGGACTTCTTGGGTTGTTGTTTGGGCAGGTTCCTGCCTCCCTTGGCCTTGGATCTACTGGAATAGGAGAGAGAGAGAGCAAGTTGAGACACACACACACACATCAGGCAGGCAAACACAATCCGTACGAACACTCAAGAGAAACACTAGTCATTTAGACTCCATCAACACTGTACTGATATGGGTAGGGAAATAAGTTGTGTCAGCCCTGTGCGTGTCTCTGTGTATTTGCGTTTAAGTCTTGTGTCTGGGTATATGACACAGGTAGTAAACTCACTTGTTATTGGTCCTCTGTTTGTCTTTGAGAGGGCAGGCTCTGCGTTTGTGCTTCAGGCTGCCACAGTTGAAACAGCCTTCCAGACCTGGGCTATTCCCACAGGGGTGGTCCGGGAGAGCACAGCAGGCACAGGACTGGCAGTGGCGCCAAGCTGGGGAGGTGATGAGAGGGCAGAGGTACCAATCAGACCATCACTCAAACCAAATAATGAACATTGGGGTTTGACGGGGTGGTCCCGTGTGGCTCAGTTGGTAGAGCATGGCGCTTGCAACACCAGGGTTGTGGGTTCAATTCCCACGGGGACCAGTATGATAAAGTACAAACATTTACGCATTCACTACTGTAAGTCGCTCTGGATAATGGCATCTGTTAAATGACTAAATGGCAGTCTATGGAATGCTCACATGGCTTCACGCACTTCTGACACTCTGAGCAATGCTTCCACTCTCTCCCATCCTGAAAGAACAAAGGAGAAAAACAATGAAAACCCTGATCGGTTGTGAAAAGTGATATCCCAGCATGTGAAGCACCTTCAATTCAACGGAATGTGGCTAACTATTTCATCAAGTTAAACTGTGCAACCTTACTTTTTCAGCCTGCGATGGGGAAAGACATACCTTTGAAGGGCACAGGTTGCATTTAGTACAATGCTTGTTCTGAGCCCACACATATCTCTCACAGACTTTGCAGAATCTAAAAGGGAAGCAAAGAGACAAAGACAGATTAATCAAATGTAATCGTGCCTCTTAAGAATTCCTCTAAAACTTTCCCACTCAAATTAAAAATCTCTTTAATCTGACCAATGAGCTGATTAACTAGAATTTTCCATCTTCCATTTAGGATAACATCTTACTATCAATTATTGCAATAATCTTTTGGCTCATGTGCGATAGGGAAAAGTGGGTGGTACATTAGGGAGGGCTATGTCTCGTGAGGTCAGGTTGATGTGTGTACATACCTGTAGCCTTCCTCCTTAGGGAGGACGATGTCTCGTGGTGTCAGGTTGGTGAACAGGCGGACTGGGGACTGCTTTCTACCCGTTTTTCCATGTTTGTAGAGGGGATGGTTGTCGTAGTCCACCTAGGAGTTTGAGAAAAGCGCTACATAAATGCATGTTATTATCCATCAGTATTCTCTACTCATGCAAATAGGTCAATGTGTGAATGCATTTGACATCTATAAAAAGTTGTTCATAAAGGTGGGTTACCTGGTAGTCTAGCATGGTGAAAGAGGGGAAGCACTCAAGGATGCGCGGCTCAAAGAAGTAGGGGAAGATCCACACCATGGGCATCTCCAAAACACTGCCCTCGGAGGTCTGCAGTTTCCGCCATGTCTCTGAGATCTGAGAGAAACTATGGGCCAGAGGCTTCACCAGGCCCCCGAATGGAGGGTCGGACACCATGATCACCTTCTCCCCATCTTCCTCACTGAGGAAAGCTTGGAGGACCCCACTTGCCTCCTGTGTAAAAACAAATACATGGATTTCAAAACTCATTCATAAAAAAAATACTATTAATTTATCCAAAAGGTTCTAAGACAATCATCAGGTTCAAACTTGTACCTCTCCTCCAAAGAAGTGATGGTTGAACATGTTGTAGTGACAGAACTCATCCTTGCCATAAAACTGGGCATATCTGGAACAGATACAAGAACAATATTTTCCACGTTACATCTGCTTTAATGTTTTATTATGATGCCCATAGCAAGTCAATCATTCTGTGACATTGGATCAAGGTAGGACCACTACTATAGTTAGCCTCTTCCTGTAGTTCAGAGAAAGTCAACAGAAGTGTATGGGGTGTGAAAATAAGCTTTACAATCTTGGCAAGATAATCACTGAAGGGCACTTAAGCAACAGCAGCACGCACCCTTCAGCTTGTCAACTGACAACACACCCTTTCCCTTCTTCAATCTGACACATTCCTTGCAGACACTCACAGAGAACGGATCAGAAATAGGAACAGAGTGAGTATCTCAGAAACGTACTGTACATTATGCCAACGTCTATTAGTTTGGGATGATTGGGCACAGAACTGGCAAAGGACATTTTTCTTCAAAAGTTGGGCCTATAGGCTAATAACTATCGCGCAACACCACTCATTTGTGAACGTTGATTCAAGAATGCATTCATTCAAGATCACCTAAATTATGCACAAAAAACAACAGTTCTGCTATCCTGAAATCAGCGATCCTGCTAGATGTGTTACGATTTTGTAGAATTACCTGTATTTTTGTAAACTTTGACAAGAACCCAAGTTGTGCATATATTTATGATAATTGAGCCTGGAGAGCGCAGGCGGGTTTCAACAGACAAGCCTCTTGAGACCACATCATACCAGCCTCCTAAAACCAGAGGAACTAGTTCACTTTCATAATACAAATCACACTGCCAGAACATTGTTAGATTGGACTCTGATTTCAGCTACAACCACATATTGAATGAAGGGTATCATCAACGCAGTGGTAGCGAATAGATTTGCTCAGTTTTTTTTTTTATGTATGTGATTACTACTGACAAGTGTGTACATATTTTCTAAGCAATGGTAAAGAACGACCGAATAACGGATGGTCAGAGACTGGTAAGTGTCCCCTGGTCCTGGCTCTTCTCTCTCAGCCCAGAGTGGTGCCATGGCTCCCCCTGTAGAATATTAGGCAGTACTACAGGACGGCCCTCTCTCACTGGTCCCCATGGACTCTCCTGGAGAAGGGGTGGTTCAGTCTTACCATCGCTCCCCAAAGCTGCATCCAAAAATCTCTGAGGTCAAAATGCATATAATAATGTGATAAATAAAATATTTCAATCAGATTATATTAAGTGCCATACACCTCCCGGTGCCCAGCCCACATGGGCTTACAAGTCACTACTAAAATGTTATGATAGTGTAGAATGGGACCAAAGTATCTTTTTCTATTTTCCCCAAATCTTTGTCGTCAATGATTGATTTTTCAATGGCTAATTGGCCACAGTATTTGACCTTTATTTAAGGTTAATCAATTGAGATCTCGTTCTCATTTGTGTCCAGATTTCTCTAAGTCAAATGTAAGTGATTTGCTTATTATTACATTTTATAAAAGCACAGACTCAGAGCTGTAGTCGGAGGAAACATGGGAAAGTTATGCTGCTTTAAAAACTGGAAAAAAAAGAAAAGTAGGAAAAGTGCCCTTTGAAAGATTGAGGAGTTTCACACTTCCTAGGGAGGTCTTCTTTAACACACTCTTAAGCCCCACCCCACCCACACATGTAAATGCATGCGAGTCAGCATGGCATTGTCCTCCAAAAAGTAGTTTCTCTACTTAAACCCAGCTAAATTCAGGGCAGCAATGTTTTTGAGAACAGTAGCAACACTTTTACAGTTGTCCATAGCTATATCTTTCCAGAAATCTGCGGTAGCAAAAATGACCTTTACTGAACAAAAATATAAAACCCAACATGCAACAATTTCAACCATTTTACTGAGCTACAGTTCATATGAGGAAATCAGTCAATTGACATAAATTCATTAGGCCCTAATCTATGGATTTCACATGCCTGGGAATACAGATGTTGGTCACAGATACCTTAAAATAAATGGGCCTCAGGATCTCGTCACGGTATTTCTGTGCATTCAAAATTGCCATCAATAAAATGCAATTGTGTTCGTTGTCCATAGCTTATGCCCGCCCATACGATAACCCCACCGCCACCATGGGGCACTCTGTTCACAACGTTGACATCAGCAAACCACTCGCCCACACAACGCCATACACGTGGTCTGCAGTTGTGAGGCCGGTTGGACGTACTGCCAAATTTTCTAAAACGATGTTGGAGGCGGCTTATGGTAGAGAAATGAACATTAAAATTGTCTGGCAACAGCTCTGGTGGACATTCCTGCAGTCAGCATGCCAATTGCACACTCCCTCAAAACTGCACATTTTAGAGTGGCCTTTTATTGTCCACAGCACAAGGTGCACCTGTGTAATGATCATGCTGTTTAATCAATCAGCTTCTTGATATGCCACACCTGTCAGGTGGATGGATTATCTTGGCAAATGAGAAATGCTCACTAACAGGGATGTAAAGAAATTTGTGCACCACATTTGAGAGAAATAAGCGCTTTGTGCGTATGGAAAATTTCGGAGATCTTTTATTTTAGCTCATGTAACATGGGACCAACACTTTACCTGTTGTGTTTATATTTTTGTTCAATGTATATACTGTCCAGGGAAGAGCCCATTCTGTTATAGACAGAAGCCTGTGACATGACAGACCAAATCAGGACTCTCGGCATGTCCAACCACTCCATTGTCTCAGCCAATCATGATCTGGTCTTTCGCCCTTAAGCTCAGTGCTTTCTCCTTGGCTCAACTAGGCTGATAATGTAACATTTTTATTCATATTTACAGATCCAATAAAAGTTTTTAATTAAGGCACATGAAAGTTCAAGAAGGTATTTTTTTTACGACCCTACTGTGAAGTAGGAACCAGCCTCAAACGTCTCACATCCTCTAACCAGTCATATCTGCAGTAATTGGGAACCAATCGATTGGCAATCATTTCTTATTAGCAGAATCTGAGAATATGTATGTAATGTAAATTAGATATTATGTAAATTAGATATTTCTGTATTTCATTTTCAATAAATTTGCAACAAATTCTAAAAACATGTTTTCACTTTGTCATTATGGGGTATTGTGTGTAGATGGGTGAGAGAAAAATATATATTTAATTCATTTTTGAATTCCGGCTGAAACACATAATGTGGAATAAGTCAAGGAGTATGAATACTTTCTGAAGGCACTGTATACCGGTATTTAGGATTGTTTATGTAACAGATGTATGATGAGGTACGATGATTGGGCGGATTAGATTATGCTGAGCCGCGGGGCACCAGTCTATGGACCGTGACGGGAATGGGGAAAAGAGGGGAGGGAGGAGCGCCCTTCTCAAATCGAACAGTAATCTGCGCTGCTTGGTCATGTTGTCAACAAGGCAACATAGTGCATCGTCCGGAAACATACATCTCTTTTCAATAAAATATAGGTTTTACATTTTCAAACTAGTTTTCATTGGGAAGGCAGATAAAGCATTGTTTTTTTGATCACTTTTGCATGCGAAAACACAGAATCCTACTCATTACTCCACATGCTTAATTACGTCACTTTTGTTTTGAGCTGACTTCGCCGTGGGCTTTGAATGGGGCACCTGGCTCACACCTGGGTGGTAGCCCAGTTCCAAAACAAATGCAATTTACTTTCACCCGGTGCAAAACACGCTTACCAGGGCGCCCGGGACAGATTAATCAAATCCCCTCATTGTCTCTGTTTCAGACTCCTCCCCTGTGATGATTCACAGGCAGACCTGCCATAGCCAGATCGCATTGACAGGAGAGGGATGAGGCATGTGCTTCTCCGGTCCACAACTGTCCCCTCCAGTTCGACAAGGTCTGCTGTGCACTGGGCTCTGCTGCCGTGACAACGGGCCGACGCTACTGGGAGGCCGACGTCCGCAGCTGCTCAGGCTGTAGGCGTGGCCTACAGCTGCCTGGACAGGAAGGGGCGGGACAAAGGTGCCAAGCTGGGACGGTACAGGAACGCGTGGTGCGTGGAGCTTTGGGATGGGCGTCTCTTCACCTGGCACAACGACAGGCCCGTGGCGTGCTCCACCAGCGGGCGAGCGGTGCCAGGTAGGGTGGGCATGTGGGTGAACTACGAGAAGGGCAAACTGGCATTTTAGGATGCCGATACTATGAAGGTGCTGCAGAAATTTTCTGCAGCCCTGACGCCTGTGTTTGGGTGCATCATCAGTTCACGGAGCCCCTCTACACCCTGCGTTCCGCTTCCTAAGACCACCGGAGGGACAGGTGTGGGCTAGTCATATGGAGATACGGGATGTCAACACTCCCATAGCAATCCATAAATGTCAATAAGCATAGTTCGAAAAGCAATAAGCACATTCATGTACCATTCAAAGTGTGTGCTCCCCTCTAAATTATTTCGATGCCTGTTTTGTTCATTCATTGCAAATACTCATCAACGCAAAGAGAAACGCATTGTGTGATCCAATAAAATAAAACTGACCTGAAGTCAATGTCCAGTAGCAGACTCGTCATGGGGTCACTCTTACCCTCCTGATTTCTTAGCTTGATCAGCTCATGAAGTCTGGAAGAAACAGTGAATTAAACGATCAATCAAATCAAATCATCCATAAAACATTAAAATCCCTGAGGATAACAAAGCACTTGACTCTAAAACAACCAGGGCATGTTCAATAGGCACGAAACGGAACAAAACACTCTGGAACGGAGTGAAACGGGTAGGTACTATGTGAACCTAACATGCAAAATGTTATAATAAACATAATCCCTGTTTAAACAACGTGACAGACAAAAAGTCTAAATTAAATCAAACCCCTCACCTGGGCGTCCCAACACAGAGCACCTTCCTGTAGCCCCGCTTGGCCAGGGTATCCAACAGGAAGTGACAGCTGCGGTCGGCGAACAGGTACTGGGCGTTGCTCTTCTTGTTCTCCAGGGGTTTCAGCATTAGACTGGGCCTGCTCAGCCGTGCCTCTGTAATGTCATCAGCTTGCGACATCTTGTGAGAAGAGTGGGTTTCCCATTCCCCTGGTAAGAGGAGGAGCTGACAGTCCTGGCAGAACTTCCTTCCTAGGGGGAGGGCGAGGAACTTTCTGAACCTGGATTGGAAGAAATAAAAGTTATTAGTAGTTATAATAGTAGTTTTTATTAGTTGTAGGCCTATTAGTAGTTCTACAACAACTTTTAATGCTGTTAAAATGTACTTTTTTTTAATTTAATTGTTATTAGACAGTAGTTGCCATATTATTCTTGTTACTAAGTATTTTTTATTAGGAAAAAAATTACACTTGAAAACGAGATGATGCATCAAGAGATTACATCCTGCAAAATGTCAAATAAAATAAACAACCAACCATGTTTTTGATTGGAGGAACATTATGTTCAGGTTGTGAGATAAGGAGTAGAAAGCTATGAAGTTAAATACTAATAATATGATCTTTCTGGCATCTTAATAAAAGGTACTTACAGTGGGACTGTTATCCACACACCTATTCTGTTCCATTTCTAACTTGGAATGGAATAGTTCCGTGGATAGTGTCCCCTTACAGGTCAAGTGTAGGCCATTTACCTGGAGCAGTACTCCTGATGGGTAAAAGGAGGCATCTTTAACCGGTTCTCCTCCTCTCTGGCTAAAAGCCTGGCCTCAGACACCTACAACACAAACATGTCACACACCTGGTGAAAATAGGGGAGTGTAGCTAGCTATATGCACAAACAGTGTAGCTAGCTATTTGCACGACTAGACGCGCAGGTGTTGCATTGAATAAATCAATGGTTGCATGCCACACCATCGACTGTGCAGTTGGGCATCACACGGCTATATCATGTGGTTAGCAGATTTTAGGCATTGTAAGATCTGGCATGCATCTGCAACGTCGTCGGTGAGGAACTCAACCCAGGACTTCTAATAAGTCAAAGGCATCAATTAAGCTACCATAAAAGGAAATGTAGGCTATTGTAGGAACCATTTTGGCCTACTTGGAGTGCATTCGGAAAGTATTCAGACCCCTTGACTTTTTCCACATTGTTACGTTACAGCCTAATCTTAAATTGATTGAATCTCCCCCCCCTTTTCTCTCTCATCAATCTACACACAATACCCCATAATGACAAAGCAAAAACAGGTTTTTAGAAATTCTAATTTATAAAAAAAAATACAAAACTGAAATATCACATTTACATAAGTATTCAGACCCTTTACTAAGTACTTTGTTGAAGCACCGTTGGCAGCGATTACAGCCTTGAGTATGACGCTACAAGCTTGGCACACCTGTATTTGGAGAAATGTAGGCTATTGTAGGAGCCATTTTGGCCACTCAAGGATCTTCAGAGACTTGTCGCGAAGCCACTCCTGTGTGCTTAGGGTCGTTGTCCTGTTGGAAGGTGAACCTTGGCCCCAGTCTGAGGTCCTGAGCGCTCTGGAGCAGGTTTTCATCAAGGATCTCTTTGTTCTTTGTCCAATTTGTAAGTCACTCTGGATAAGAGCGTCTGCTAAATGACGTAAATGTAAATGTCTTTGCCCTGTTCATATTTCCCTCGATCCTGACTAGTCTCCTAGTCCCTGCCGCTGAAAAACATCCCCACAGCATGATGCTGTCACCACCATGCTTCACCATAGGGATGGTGCCAGGTTTCCTCCAGACGTGACGTTTGCCATTCAGGCCAAAGAGTTCAATCTTGGTTTCATCAGACAAGAGAATCTTGTTTCTCATGGTATGAGAGTCCTTTAGGTGCCTTTTACTGAGGAGTGGCTTCCGTCTGGCCACTCTACCATAAAGGCCTGATTGGTGGAGTGCTGCAGAGATGGTTGTCCTTCTGGATGGTTCTCCCATCTCCACAGAGGAACTCTGGAGCTCTGTCAGAGTGACCATCGGGTTCTTGGTCACCTCCCTGACCAAGGCCCTTCTCCCCCGATTGCTCAGTTTGGCCGGGCGGCCAGCTCTAGGAAGAATCTTGGTGGTTCCAAACTTCTTCCATTGCAGAATAATGAGGCCACGGTGTTCTTGGGGACCTTCAATGCTGCAGAAATGTTTTGGCACCCTTCCCCAGATCTGTGTCTCGACACAATCCTGTGTCGGAGCTCTACGACCTCATGGCTTGGTTTTTGTGCTCTGACATGTACCTTATATAGACAGGTGTGTGTCTTTCCTAATCATGTCCAATCAATTGAATTTACCACAGGTAGACTCCAATCGAGTTGTAGAAATGTCTCAAGGATGATCATTGGAAACAGGATGTACCTGAGCTCAATTTCGAGTATCATAGCAAAGGGTCTGAATACTTAAGTAAATAAGGTATCGGTTTTTATTTTAAATGCATTTGCTAAAATATCTAAAAATCTGTTTTCGCTTTGTCATTATGGGGTATTGATGAGGATTTTTATTTATTTATTCCATTTTAGAATAAGGCTGTAACATAACAAAATGTGGAAAAAGGTAAGGTGTCTGAATACTTTACGA
Source organism: Coregonus clupeaformis (assembly GCF_020615455.1). NCBI lineage: Eukaryota > Metazoa > Chordata > Actinopteri > Salmoniformes > Salmonidae > Coregonus > Coregonus clupeaformis. Next base: position 1,847,423 of record NC_059210.1, on the reverse strand, counting down.
ATACACTGTATACTTAGGCCAACTATATTTGCCAGTAGATTAAAAAAAAAGAAAAGCTAGCTAGTTAACTCGGTTACCTTTTCATCTTCCCACAGAAAGAAGGGGCATTCTTTTCTGTCTCTGCACGCTGAGCAGGCATAAAACCTCCGGCCTTTCTCCTCTCCTTTGCAGACCTTCTCAAACAACAAAGTTGGACCTGCATGGGGCAAGAACATCTGCATTACAGTATGCATACTTCACCGAATAATTCATATTCAGATGTCAATGGTAAAACATAACTTATAACATAGCTAGCTTTGGACTGTAGTTAGCTAGCTAGTATCTATAGCATAGATTCATATGTCCCTTTTCCCAAACCTAGCTAAGTAGACGCTAGCTAGCTAACTTCGCTATCATTCAGACATTTGGGTACTTACCATGTACACACAATGGTGCTTTTCTGTCTCCCTGTTGAAGGACGATCTCTATTCCAAACCCGTCTTCATCTGAGCCTTTTAATGGCATTTTCGTAAGAAGTAGCGTAACCAGATATATTTGTCTGATCAAAACATTACACGCATGTCTCTGCTACCATGCTGACAGTCACAAGTCGCGAATATTCGACGTATTTCAAGGCAACGCCCCTCCATATCGCGTTCTTCTTCTTCGATTAGGTTTAACGGCGGTTGGCATCCAATAAATGTTGCATTACCGCCACCTACTAGACTGGAGAATAACTCCCTTATACTTTGCTTTAAAAAAATAAAAATAGCCTACCAGCTAACACTACACTCACACAAAAAAAACGATATTAATAATAATAACTACCATACTCCACTATTTAAATCTATTTATTCCTACTTCATGCCAACATCAGGAAAGGATGGGACACCACCACTTAACACACCCTGTAACTCTTCTGATGTCAAGTCTCGCACACCCAAATACCTCTCTGCAGCTGCCACCACAATCTCTATTTTCTGCGGTTTACGTTCCATCCCTGCAGTACAGTTGATAACCATTGCTATAAATGCCAAAAAGCCAATCTTACTGAAACATGCTGTTGAAGTCGGAAGTTTACATACGCCTTAGCCAAATACATTTAAACTCTGTTTTCACAATTCCTGACATTTAATCCTAGTAAAAAATCCCTGTTTTATGTCAGTTAGGATCAGCGCTTTATTTTAAGAATGTGAAATGTCAGAATAATAGTAGAGAGAATTATTTATTTCAGCTTTTATTTATTTCATCACATTCCCAGTAGGTCAGAAGTTTACATACACTCAATTAGTATTTGGTAGCATTGCCTTTAAATTGTTTAACTTGGGTCAAACGTTTTTGGTAGCCTTCCACAAGCTTCCCACAATAAGTTGGGTGAATTTTGGCCCATTCCTCCTGACAGAGCTGGTGTAACTGAGTCAGGATTGTAGGCCTCCTTGCTCGCACATGCTTTTTCAGATCTGCCCACACATTTTCTATAGGATTGAGATCAGGGCTTTGTGATGGCCACTCCAATACCTTGATTTTGTTGTCCTTAAGCCATTTTGCCACAACTTTGGAAGTATGCTTGGAGTCATTGTCCATTTGGAAGAACCATTTACGACCAAGCTTTAACTTCCTGACTGATGTCTTGAGATTTTGCTTCAATATATCCACATAATTTCCCTTCCCCATCTATTTTGTGAAGTGCACCAGTCCCTCCTGCAGCAAAGCACCCCCACAGCATGATGCTGCCACCCCCGTTCTTTACAGTTGGGATGGTGTTCTTCGGCTTGCAAGGATGCCCCTTTTTCCTCCAAACATAACGATGGTCATTATGGACAAATAGTTCTATTTTTGTTTCATCAGACCAGAGGACATTTCTCCAAAACGTACGATCTTTGTCCCAATGTGCAGTTGCAAACCGTAGTCTGGCTTTTTAATGGCGGTTTTGGAGCAGTGGCTTCTTCCTTGCTGAGCGGCCTTTCAGGTTATGTCGATATAGGACTCGTTTTACTGTGGATATAGATACTTTTGTACCTGTTTCCTCCACCATCTTCACAAGGTCCTTTGCTGTTGTTCTGGGATTGATTTGCACTTTTCGCACCAAAGTACGTTCATCTCTAGGAGACAGAACGCGTCTCCTTCCTGAGCGGTATGACGGCTGCGTGGTCCCATGGTGTTTATACTTGCATACTATTGTTTGTACAGATGAACGTGGTACCTTCAGGCGTTTGGAAATTGCTCCCAAGAATGAACCAGATTTGTGGAGGTCTACAATTATTTTTCTGAGGTCTTGGCTGATTTCTTTAGATTTTCCCATGATGTCAAGCAAGGAGGCACTGAGTTTGAAGGTAGGCCTTGAAATACATCCACAGGTACACCTCCAATTGACTCAAGTGATGTCAATTAGCCTATCAGAAGCTTCTAAAGCCATGACATCATTTTCTGGAATTTTCCAAGCTGTTTAAAGGCACAGTCAATTTAGTGTATGTAAACTTCTGAACCACTGGAATTGTGATACAGTGAATTATAAGTGAAATAATCTGTCTGTAAACAATTGTTGGAAACATTACCTGTGTCATGCACAAAGTAGATGTCCTAACCGACTTGCCAAAACTATAGTTTGTTAACAAGAAATGTGTGGAGTGGTTGAAAAACAAGTTTGAATGACTCCAACCTAAGTGTATGTAAACTTCCGACTTCAACTGTATATAACTTGTTGGTTTATCCCTCTGTACTGGTACATCTCTACTACTCACACCATTCCTCTCAGGATCCCTCCCCCTTGACCCATCTTCCTCTACTTTCTTCACTGCATCCGCATATGACAACTTCTGCACTACTCTAACCCTGGAAACCTCAACCTGCCTCTCTCGCACCGGACCCTTCTGATCCCCAGCCCCATGGGCACCCCTACAATTAACACATACCACCACTTTCCCCAATGCTACACATTCCTTTGTCTCATGCCCTTCTGCACACTTCTCACACCTAGGAACCTCCCTCATACACACTGCTGACACATGCCCATAATCTTGACACCTGTAACAACGTAATGTATTCGGCACAAATGCTCGTACCGGATAACTTATATATCCTAACATCACTTTGTCGGGCAAAGACTCAACATCAAAACTCAAAAGAACAGACAATGACTCTTCTGTTTCTCCACTCAGACCCTGTCTGTGTCGCACCAAACGACGAGCATCACAAACACCGGGTCCATATCGTGTTACATTGTTGCCACCCTAATGTAGAAATATGAGGTTATGATGAACAATGTAATCAATGTTTAATCTAAAAATGTTAATTTAGTTCCAACATTGTATATTGTGTTTGTTTTCATCTGGACGAAACGACATAGCAGCATTGCAGTAAAGCCTGCTCTTATTTGACCATCAGGAGGTACAAAAAGCGTAGGAAAGTAAAATCCTTCGACCTTGAATAACACTTTAGGCTACTGCAGGCCTACTATACTGTTCTGTGTTGTACTCTATAAACAGTGTTTTTATTGATTTCAAATGAATAATTGTACTCTATGAGGTTATAATGGATTCCAATTCATGTGTATAATAACTCAATGTATAATTATATTGATTATCAGTCACGCAATTGTGCATTTCCATCACTTGAATGTTGGAAACTAAAAGTGATATAGGCCTTTGTAAAATGTCTATAGGCTAATATAATAGGTCTAACATAATATGCCTATAGATAGGCCTGAGGCCAACAATAATATTAGGGAAATTTACTTCTCTCTGAAGAACTAGACATCACTCCAGGCTACAGCATTGTGTCCATAACATTGGATGATAAATGACCGTTTTGTCTCCCTTTGCTATGACTAACAAAAAGGGCACGACTGACAAAAGGGCAACCTCGGAAGAATATAAACCGCTGTTGCTGCAGTGTCTCTGCTCTATCGTCCAAGCAATCCAACGCGTTGTTTACACTGCGTCGCAGTCGTACCAGCCGGAAATTCCTAGACAGACCCACGTGAGAGTCAATTGAACACTTGTTTCTATTGGTATAAACTCAATTTCCCAGACGCCCTTGTTCGCGGGGAGCCCCGTGGAGCTGTTGGGGCGCTATTTATCGCCTGGCTCGCGACCGTACGCCCACACCCATCCCGTGCTGTTGGAAAGGGAGTAAAACATTACTGTACCGCATAATACGATATTGCTATATGCCAGTATCAGCGCTTAATCACGGCGGCAGATAATTTCATAGTTTCGACATTGTATTATAGGCTACATCTCTGAAGGGGCAGAGGCGAGTCGATTTAAGCATCTTCTGCAGGGGAGGCATCATCAATGTGCAGTCTACACTCCTGACCAGAGGTGTGTAGTTGAATGAGGCTATATCCACTGTACATCGGATTGTGAAGAAACCGGGGATTACCATGAGCACAGGTAAGGTCTTATTCTAGCCTATGCTAGACTATAGTTTATATGAGTCATAGCAATTCTATGACAATTACCAGTTTGTATGCTGTCATTGTCATTATCCTATGGCACTATCAGCAATTACACAGCAAAGCAATTACAGACTCAAGACATACATAATGATAGGCATATAATATCCAATGACAATGTTTACACTAACATTTAAAGCACTCTGCAGATACCAATCTAAGACAAAGGTCCTAATTGACCTATAGCTGTCGCACTGTGAAATACAATTTCTATGGCTACAGTATGTGGTGTAGAAACGCCCACTAGGCTCCTACTTCCAGGCATCATTGCCTTTTCATTATGTTGCAATGCAGTCTCCGCTACATTGTCTGGAGCTACAGGCTGAAACACTGGTCTCATGTGAGGACATCAGTGTTTCAAGTCTGCTATGTGTTCATCCTGTGTAATTTTTATTTTACTAGGCAAGTCAGTTAAGAACAAATTCTTATTTACAATGATGGCCTACACCGGCCAAACCCGGACGACGCTGGGCCAATTGTGCGCCGCCCTATGGCACTCCCAATCACGGCCGGTTGTGATACAGCCTGGAATCGAACCAGGGGGTCTGTAGTGACACCTCAACCACTGAGATGCAGTGCCTTAGACCACTGCGCCACTCGGGAGCCCAATAATATTATATTATTACATATGAATGACTATAGGCGTGACTAAAAAGCACAGTAGAGCAGCTGAATAGCTGAATAAAGAACATCATTGTTATGAATACCATCATGTCAAGAAGAAGACTTACTGTATTTGCCTATGGCAGGGATGGGCAACTGGCGGCCCCCCCTTTTGTAGGTCAGTGGATAAACTGTTAAGACGTAGAATAGCAGAATACACAAGGTGCAATTTCGAAATGTGGTTGTGCATCAGCAGTTTCTCTTGTTATGTCAGTCACTGCCACCCTCAGATGGGTCGGTCATAACCGGATGCATCCGGTTTTCAGGGGAAATGGAAAGAGAGCCTGTGACACGACATTGGCTTTTGGACGTTAAGAGGGAAGGGGGTAGCTGCATCCCAATATGGTGACCGGAGTATGGGCAAGTGGGTGTGTAGAAAGGAAAGTACTGGGTGTGTAGAAAGGAGTGGGTGTGTAGAAAGGAAAGTACTGGGCGTGTAGAAAGGAGTGGGCGTGTCGAAAGGAAAGTACTGGGCGTGTAGAAAGGAGTGGGCGTGTCGAAAGGAAAGTACTGGGCGTGTAGAAAGGAGTGGGTGTGTCGAAAGGAAAGTACTGGGCGTGTAGAAAGGAGTGGGTGTGTCGAAAGCGCTCTGCTATAGGTTAGATGGTTTTGATTGAGCATTTTTTTGTTTTGTTTGTTTCTTACCACGCAACTACCATACATTTAGCTAGCGTACCGCAAGAGTTTGGACTTCTGTTTTTAAGCCAGAGGATGAGTCTGAGTCATATTTCACTGTTAGTTTTACACAAATAATTGTACATTTTCAGTTATAAAATTGAGAATTGTAAAAAAAAATTATGTGTGTACTGTTGCTTCATTAATTGTATGCATGTGCTTACTGTGACTGTCACCCTGATATTGGCTACTAGGTAGCTACTTCCCATGCCATTGCTGGACAGTAGTGTCCTGGGGTTGTTGCCGTGTCATGCCCTCCCCATTGAGTAGTAGACTGTATGTTTGTATGTATCAAGGTGACATCTAGATGGTTATCAATATTAGTTATTTATTGTGTAGGTTGCTATCCTACTTGAAATAAAATAATGTGAGAGAAAAACATGGCCACATTAGCTATTGCCTGTGACACGACCGTGATACCCAGTAGGAAGCACTTAAAGTCGGCAGGCACGTCGATACACCGGTGCACTGGTCACCGGCTTATTGACTCATTGTGCAGAGTGGCAACAAATCTGCCCAATTAGCTCATTCGCTTTCCATACACCCACTCCTTTCGACACACCCACTCGCCCATACTCCGGTTGCTATATTGGGCTGCAGCTACCCATACATGCTTTAAGAAGGCGATACTCCATCTTAACTCTTCCTCCACATTTACTGGATTAGTTGAACAGTGCAGAAGAGACTCCCCTGACAGTTTTTTTCTCTCGTCAGGACAAGGACGAAAGAAACGCAGCTCAGGCGTTTCTTTTACGCCTTATTCGTTAGGTTAGTCACTGACAGTCATTCGATTAGCCCATGTCAGCTAAAATTGTTTCGATTGGTAAGTTATTCTAGCGGCCAGCTATCTAACCTTGTAGTAATCATTGTCAAATTACCGATCGGTCGAATTACCGATTGATTTTGTTAGTCACTCTCACTGAGATATCATATTAAAAACTGCAAACATTTCTCTCCACCCAATGGCAAAATGTGTAGAATTGCAGGAAATTAGCTGTAAAAAATGTATCTCCACCCATGGCATAATGTGTAGAATTGCAAGATATTAACTCTAAAACTAAAAAAATGGATCTCAAGAGGGGGGCCGCTAAAATGTTTTGCTCGCAACAGAATGTAGCTCAGGGCCCCCAAAACGCTAGGGCCGGCTGTGACTGCATGTGTTGGTTTGGATGTGGGTACCAGAGAAGGCTTGAAATGAATAAATTGAACTTTATCAAACATATGGAAAACACGTTTGACTCTGTTCCATATATTCCATTCCAGCCATTACAATGAGCCCATCCTTCTATAGCTCCTCCCACCAGCCTCCTCTGGTGGGTACACAGACCCTCGAGCCACTGCGGCCCCTCATGACGAGTTCAGATTTTTTGTGGCCCCACCCCTATCAAAGTTACCCATCCCTGGCCTATGGGATCCAAATCATAATAGATTTGATGAAATCAAGGACATAGAAACTGTCTCAGCTGCCTCTCACTACTGAGACTGAGAGCAGAGGCATGACACAAGCAACACAGGCAAACAGCTTTAATGAGGTAGACCATCAGTCAATACTGGGCACAGTAAGGGCTCTCCTGTTTGCACTGCTGATGAGAAGAGGTTGGAGTTTGTCTGTGAAATGAGGCAGGAATATGTAGCGGTCCTGGGTTCTCATCAACACTGTCTTGTAAACTCACCCTGAGACGTGTACTGGGGACAGAAAATAAAAAAGTGACGTATTCCGTCTTGGACTGGCCACACTATCTGTCTTCTCTGCCCAGTGAATTTTCATGGAACCTGTATGTTAGTGGAATGATGGATGAATGTTAGAGACTGCTGTTGATGGAACGGATTGAATTGGAATGGATGGAAAATGGAAAAGTGTTCACCTATGTGGTCACAGCTGGCTTCCACATGGGTTTCGGTCATTCTACTGGGCTGGCTGTTCGAGATGATATACTGGATCAGGTGTGGGACAGATTGCTCTGTGGTATTTGAATGATAGACTTTGGTTGATATCATATGTTGAGGGAAGCTTTCACTGTAGTTTCTCGTCGCTGTTAGAGGAAAACCTCAATTTTCGTTTATTAACATTAACATAAATTGAAAGTAGTAAATTCCCATTAATGTATTCTAAACATTTTATGTCTCTAGGACTAAGAAAATGTATTCAAAATAGCTTCTGAAATTTGGTAATTGTATGGTAGTTTTTAAAATGTCCTGATAAATGTCTGTTTTGGAGATAAGAGGTTTTTTTCCGACAGCGATGTGGCTCACAAAAAAATTAAATAATGCTTTTTTGCTCGCATGGTGAAATACAAGCCTACTATCATTCAATTTTGTTTATATTTGAGTAGACCCTCTTCTCCAGAGCGACTTACAGTAGTGAGTGCATACATTTTTCCCATACTGGTCCCCCGTGGGTATCGAACTCGCAACACTGCCGTTGCAAGCGCCATGCTCTACCAAATGAGCTACACAGAACCCCATGTAAACAGCTGAGTAGCTCTTTACTGACTGTGTTTACTGGCTTTCAGAGTTCTTGTGGTTAGCAGACATCAGATTCTTCTGTAACGGATGGCTATGCTTTAGGATAATTTACAGGTAGCATTGAACGCTAGCTAGCCTCGCCGTCCTCAGGGAGTGATTATCAATGACCAACTGGGATGAACGGCCTGTGAATTGCTAGGCTACTTCAATCTCAGTTTCCGCCATTGGTCGAGGGAGAGGCAAGCTGATCAATATATCCTTTACCAATCTAGGGCTCTAGGCAGTCTATACAGGGGTCAACAACTTCTACCTTTTTGACCCTGTGACATTTCCCCCACAATAGACCCAAGTTGGTTATTGGATGATGAACCACCCTTTATCAGTTAATAACAATATGCTATGCTAGCCTAGTGTACGTCAGTCAATCAGTTAGTCAGGGACAGTATGAACTCATTGTGTTGGAACGCAGGCTGCGTCATCGGCAGCCATATTGCAGAATCAATCTGGAGCTACTGGAGTCACTAGAGAGTTCCTATCCTTCTAACATGGCCCTGTGAACTGGGGCTGTGGCCAGATCACACCCTCTGACTGTGTCTGGGTGGATCAGTGTGCCAGGGCTGTGTAGGCCCAGCAGGGTCAAAGTCAAGGGGGAAAGTCAGGCCCACCCTTTGTTATACAGTAGTAATCTAGGCCCATAGTTACTTGTCATGGTTACATAGAGCAGGGTTTCCAAAACTCTGTCCTGGGGCCTCGCAGGGGTGCACGTTTGAGTTTTTGACCTAGCACTACACAGCTGATTCAAATAATAAAAGCTTGATGATGAGTTGATTATTTGAATCAGCTGTGTAGTGCTATAGGGCAAAAACCAAACCGTGCACCCCTGGGAGGCCCCAGGACCGCGTTTGGGAAACTCTGTCATAGAGTACGTGATAACATAAGAGTGGCTAGTTAGAATATCTAGGACATAGTCATGTTTTTGCTAAATGCTACTCTGAATTACTCAAAATACTCTTGAAATGTCAATTGAGACTAGTGTACATATAGTAAAAACAACACAGGATGATCATTGAAACACTTGACAATACAATAATATGCCTGGACTCTGGAGTGTAGGATGATTGGTGGTTGTTGTGTTTCCACTTAGCCCCACTGGCTCTGGCTGCCTCCGTCAGCCAATAGATAGAGAGGAAATGTGTGTCTAAGGTCATGGTACACGAGTGCAAATGTGCAAGTGTCATGCATTTAGAAGCATGTGCTGCAGGGGATCAGTGTGGGACCGTGTGTGCCTCTTTGTCAATGATGAGGATGTGTTTACAAGTGCTCACAGGCAGTGTGTGTGTTGTGTACAGTTTGTGTGTGTTGCCTGTGTCCATGTGTGCCGTGTGTGTGGACTGTGTCTCCCGTGGGTAGTCATGAGCGTAGGCAGGTACACACACACACATACACACACACTAATAGGAGTGGGCTGGTCAGGAGACTACAGCTGTTGATGGAGACTAGATCAATAGTGATCTCATTGGTGTTAAGCCTGAGCCCAGGCTCTCACACACACCGGCAATTAAGTCTGAAATGTGGCATGGCCCTGTGACATTTTCTCTGCCAACTGTCTTAGTGAAGGCTTTAATGGATAGGCGGAATGGCATGTGCGTTCTAGATGACCCCATCCATCAAATATCAGCCGCCGATTGGCTGGGCGAGGCCTGTCATTTGTAAAAGGGGGTTTTAGCGATGATTAGAGATAGCAGTTTCAATCGATTTCTTTGAGATATTATTTGCAGATGTGGATCATGGCTTGAATGGGCTACAAGACCATCACCAAGCAGCTTGGTGAGAAGGTGACAACAGTTGGTGCGATTATTCGCAAATGGAAGAAACACAAAATAACTGTCAATCTCCCTCGGCCTGGGGCTCCATGCAAGATCTCACCTCGTGGAGTTGCAATGATCATGAGAACGGTGAGGAATCAGCCCAGAACTACACGGGAGGATCTTGTCAATGATCTCAAGGCAGATGGGACCATAGTCACCAAGAAAACAATTGGTAACACACTATGCCGTGAAGGACTGAAATCCTGCAGCGCCCGCAAGGTCCCCCTGCTCAAGAAAGCACATATACAGGCCCGTCTGAAGTTTGCCAATGAACATCTGAATGATTCAGAGGAGAACTGGGTGAAAGTGTTGTGGTCAGATAAGACCAAAATCGATCTCTTTGGCATCAACTCAACTCGCCATGTTTGGAGGAGGAGGAATGCTGCCTATGACCCCAAGAACACCATCCCCACCGTCAAACATGGAGGTGGAAACATTATGCTTTGGGGGTGTTTTTCTGCTAAGGGGACAGGACAAATTCACCGCATCAAAGGGACGATGGACGGGGCCATGTACCGTCAAATCTTGGGTGAGAACCTCCTTCCCTCAGCCAGGGCATTGAAAATGGGTCGTGGATGGGTATTCCAGCATGACAATGACCCAAAGCACACGGCCAAGGCAATAAAGGAGTGGCTCAAGAAGAAGCACATTAAGGTCCTGGAGTGGCCGAGCCAGTCTCCAGACCTTAATCCCATAGAAAATCTGTGGAGGGAGCTGAAGGTTTGAGTTGCCAAACGTCAGGCTCAAAACCTTAATGACTTGGAGAAGATCTGCAAAGAGGAGTGGGACAAAATCCCTCCTGAGATGTGTGCAATCCTGGTGGCCAACTACAAGAAACGTCTGACTTCTGTGATTGCCAACAAGGGTTTTGCCACCAAGTACTAAGTCATGTTTTGCAGAGGGGTCAAATACTTATTTCCCTCATTAAAATGCAAATCAATTTATAACATTTTTGACATGCGTTTTTCTAGATGTTTTTGTTGTTATTCTGTCTCTCACTGTTCAAATAAACCTACCATTAAAATTATAGACTGATCATGTCTTTGTCAGTGGGCAAACGTACAAAATCAGCAGGGGATCAAATACTTTTTTCCCTCACTGTACCATGCAGTGCAATCCTTCACTTGTAATGACCATGCAGTGCAGGTTGCTACCTTAAAAGCCCAGTGCAGTCAAAAATTATGATAATGCCCATTTAGTGTAAGAGCTATTTGAAAAGACTGCCTGTAATTTCAGCCTGTTTTGGCGGGATGGAGTTTTTGCCCTTCCATGGTGACCTCACCATGCGGTAAATAGACCAATAAGAAAGCCTCTCTGCCAATAACAGCACATTTTCAGTTTTCCCCTCCCCATTCAAACCACTCCCAGACAGTCTTAGCAAAATTCTTGCTTGAGAAATTGCCCTTTGCTAAGAAGCTATTTTTGTTTCTTTTTGACAATTTTAATGGAAAACAATCACAGGAAGGTACTTCATTGTTACCCAGAAATTATTTGATATTGAGATAGAAATGGCTGCATTGGAACTTTAAAGGATTTATGTACACTGAACAAAAATGTAAACGCAACATGTAAAGTGTTGGTCCCATGTTTCATGAGCTGAAATAAAAGATCCCAGAAATGTAAAAAAAAAAAAAAAAAAAAACGTCTTTACATCCCTGTTAGTGAGCATTTCTCCTTTGCCAAGATAATCCATCCATCTGACCAGTGTGGCATATCAAGAAGCTGATTAAACAGCATGATCATTACACAGGTGCACCTTGTGCTGGGGAGAATAAAAGGCCAATCTAAAATGTGCAGTTTTGTCACACAACACAATGCCACAGATGTCTCAAGTTTTGAGGGTGCGTGCAATTGGCATGCTGACTGCAGGAATGTCCACCAGAGCTGTTGCCAGAGAATTGAATGTTAATTTCTCTACCATAAGCCGCCTCCAACGTCATTTTCGGGAATTTGGTAGTACGTCCAACCGGCCTCACAACCGCAGACCACGTCGTGTGGGCGAGCGGTTTGCTGATGTCAACGTTGTGTACAGTGCCCAATGGTGGCGGTGGGGTTATGGTATGGGCAGGCTACGGACAATGAACACAATTGCATTTTATCGATGGCAATTTAAATGGACAGAAATACTGTGATGAGATCCTGAGGCCCATTGTGATGCCCATTTTTTTTTCAAGATATCTGTGACCAACAGATGCATATCTGTATTCCCAGGCATGTGAAATCCATAGATTAGGGCCTAATGAATTTATTTCAATTGACTGATTTTGTCATATAAACTGTAACTCAGTAAAATCTTTGAAATTGTTAAATGTTGCATTTATATTTTTGTTCAGGATAGTTCTGTCCTTGAGCTGTTTTTGTCTATTAATGTTCTGTATTTAGTTTTCAAGTTATTAGACTTTCAAGAAGCAAAGTGTCACCGGCCACATCATCATTATGATGCAAAATGCAATGTGATGATGTGGCCAGTGACACTTTGCTTCTTGAAAGTCCAATATCTTGAAAACTTGACTGTTGACATGCAAATACCAAAATATAGTTTTTGAGTGGAGTTTTCCTTTAATTGAGTCTTCCATAGTGAAACATGCTGAGTGGTGACATTTAGGCTGTGGTTGGGTGTATTACTGTCAGGCATGCGTCTAACTACTAGCCCTCCTTTCTCCTCACTGCTGTATAACAGACATGAGCTATCAGTTAGGCTATGCTCTATGTGTAGCAGTAACAGTGTGTTAACATTTAAGTATCCTCAGTCATGCACTACACTGGGTTGGTGATGAACGGTAACGGTAAAGGACGGTGTGGATTTGTCTAATTTTGCAAAGCAGCTTAAGAAAGTATTTTTTCTTCATGAAGCTGAGCCAGATGCTGCAGCTCTACTTGAATACCCAACATGCATTGCTGCTAGACATAGAGCAGTAGGTAGTTCATTCACCGATCCCCCCAGGATTCACCTTTCTCCCACCTGCTGGCAAAGGTGACCACATATCCCGGATTGTGCGGGACAAGTCTCGCATTTTGGCCATTTGTCCAGCGTCCCGCAACCAAGCAATCATGGCCTGCATTTTATCAACAAATTACAAAAAAAAACTTGATTTGTCCCATATTTCAGTGTCTCTTTTTCAGTCACGTTACGCTTATGACAATATACTATATCATAAGGATGCTGTACTGGTGATGTTAAAAACTTGTTGAGATCTGATATTCTGCGCAGACGAAACGAGGTGTGGGGCAATGTCATATAATCCACCAATCACATTTGTGAAATCCTTTCGGGCTAAATTCCAGCTAAACTTGGAGATGACAGTTACTACAAAGACGGTACAGTATGAAACTGTGGTTACTACTTACAAAAAGTGTGCTTCTAACGAAGAGCTACAAAAGTAAGTAAATAGCCGTAATAGACTGAAATATAAAAGGTAATTTCGTCGAATTTGAGGCTCTCCGTGCTCATTAGTTGCACATTAAACATATTTGCTGCTACTTCTTCACACAATCCCGTTTTAAAATTGTTTTACATTCCCTGAGACCAACCAGAAATGTTTAATAGGCCAAATATTCCCAGATTTTCATAAAACAGCCACACAATGGCCTCTTGTTAAATAGTAGTAGGCTATGTGCGCTTCAATTACTCGGTTCAGCGGGGGGAGATTTTTGTGTGTGTTTTGTTCATGTAGGCTACACTGTCCCGCGAATGTCACACAAAATCATTGCGTCTGTCGAGACAGGATTGTGTCGAGGCACAGATCTGGGGAAGGGTACCAAAACATTTATGCAGCATTGAAGGTCCCCAAGAACACATTATTCTTAAATTGAAGAAGTTTGGAACCACCAAGACTCTTCCTAGAGCTGGCCGCCTGGCCAAACTGAGCAATCGGGGGAGAATGGCCTTGGTCAGGGAGGTGACCAAGAACCCGATGGTCACTCTGATAGAGCTCTAGAGTTCCTCTGTGGAGATGGGAGAACCTTCCAGAAGGACAACCATCTCTGCAGCACTCCACCAATCAGGCCTTTATGGTAGAGTGGCCAGACAGAAGCCACTCCTCAGTAAAAGGTACATGTCAGTCCGCTTGGAGTTTGCCAAAAGGGACCTAAAGACTCTCAGACCATGAGAAACAAGATTCTATGGTCTGCCGAAACCAACATTGAACTCTTTGGAGTGAATTCCAAGCGTCACATCTGGAGGAAACCTGGCACCATCCCTATGGTGAAGCATGGTGGTGGCAGCTTCAGGGATTTTTCAGCAGCAGGGATTGGGAGACTAGTCAGGATCGAGGGAAAGATGAACGGAGCAAAGTACAGAGAGATCCTTGATGAAAACCTGCTCCAGAGCGCTCAGGACCTCAGACTGGGGCGAAGGTTCACCTTCCAACAGGACAACGACCATAAGCACACGGCCAAGACAACGCAGGAGTGGCGTCGTGACAAGTCTCTGAATGTCGGGGCCTCCCGAGTGATGCAGCAGTCTAAGGCACAGCATCACAGTGCTTGAGGCATCACTACAGACCCAGGTTCGATCCCAGGCTGTGTCACAGCCGGCCGTGACCGGGAGACCCATGAGGCGGCGCACAATTGGCCCAGCGTGGTCCGGGGTAGGGGAGGGTTTGGCCGGCCAGGATTTCCATGTCCCATCGCGCTCTAGCGACTCATTGTGGTGGGCTGGGGGCCTGCAAGCTGACTTTGGTTGCCAGTTGGATGGTGTTTCCTCCTACACATTGGTGCGGCTGGCTTCCAGGTTAAGCGAGCAGTGTGTCAAGAATCAGTGCGGCTTGGCAGGGTCGTGTTTTGGAGGACGCATGGCTCTCGACCTTCGCCTCTCCCGAGTCCGTAGGGGAGTTGCAGCGATGGGACAAGAATGTAACTACCAATTGGAAATCACGAAAAAGGATTTCCATCAACAACAAAAATCTCTGAATGTCCTTGAGTGGCCCAGCCAGAGCCCAGACTTGAACCCAATCTAACATCTCTGGAGAGACCTGAAAATAGCTGTGTAGCAACGCTCTCTATCCAACCTGACAGAGCTTGATAGGATCTGCAGAGAAGAATGCGAGAAACTCCCCAAATACAGATGTGCCAAGCTTGTAGCATCATACCCAAGAAGACTTAAGGTTGTAATCGCTGCCAAAGGTGCTTCAACAAAGTACAGAGTAAAGGGTCTGAATACTTACGTAAATGTGATATTTCAGTTTCAGCCAAGGATTATAACTACTGTACAGGTGTAATACTGACTCCTTATCTAAACAACTGTAGCTTGCTTCACTACACTCAGTTGAACTTCAGACTTTGCATGTGAAAAAGTTGTACCATGTCTGTGTGTGTTTCTGTTTTTATCGAAGCACCGTCTTTGTCTTTTTCATCCGAGGCAAATCCTCCCAAGTTATCTCTGCTTCCATGCAAAACAGAGCTCTGTTCATTCATCTTTCCCTTGAGGAAGCTCTCTCTAGCTGTCCTGCCATACCATGTTACACTCATGTCTGATGTGTGTACGTGTGTGTGTGTGTGTGTGTGTGTGTGTGGACGTGTTTAACTATACTTGTGAGGACCAGAAGTCCCGACAAGAATAGTAAACCAATAAAAATTTGACCAACAGTGGACTTTTTGTTGGTCCCCACAAGGTCAAATGCTATTTCTAGGGGGTTTAGGGTTAAGGTTAGAATTAGTGTTAAGGTTAGAATTAGGTTTAGGGTTAGGGTTAGAATTAGGTTTAGGGTTAGGGATAGGAGCTAGGGTTAGGTTTAGGGTTAGGGTTAAGGTTAGGTTTTTGGGTTAAGGTTAGGGTTAAGGTTAGGGTAAGGGTACAGGTTAGGGTTAGGTTTAGGGTTAGGGGTTAGGGAAAATAGGATTTTGAATGGGACTGAATTATATGTCCCCACAAGGTTAGCTGCGCAAGACTGTGTGTGTGTGTGTGTGTGTGTGTGTGTGTGTGTGTGTGTGCGTGTGTGTGTGTGTGTGTGTGTGTGTGTGTGTGTGTGTGTGTGTGTGACCACCCATGGGTCTTTGTGTATGATGATATTGAATTGAGTAATAGTGCTCTATGAAATACAGAAAAACATAAATTGTCCACAAAAGCTTCTACATCTGCATTGCTTGCTGTTTGGGGTTTTAGGCTGGGTTTCTGTATAGCACTTTGTGACATCTGCTAATGTATAAAGGGCTTTATAAATACATTTGATTGATTGATTGAAAAGCAATAGCCATTGTGGTGGATAACCTTCTGATGTGATTGTGCTGTATTCTATGTACTGCACTGTAGTGGCGCAATGTTCTCTCCGATCCAATTTCACATTTCAAGGTCTTGGGTGTCTAGACAGTTCATTCTGAGTCATTTTTTATTTTACACAGAGTTTCCTGAATTAAATCACAGATAAATGGGCAATCATAGAAAATATACTATATCTGTCATTCCTTTCTCCAGAGGGAGTTTACTATAATATATCCTCATACCTCTGCAGTTACTGTAACAAAAGTCAACTTAATTAAGGCATTTTATCATGTTCTTTCGGTTTCAATTTGAGGCTGTGTGTGTGTCACAAGGGGGATATCTGCAAGAATCATCAGGTAATTGAAGACAGTACAGTGTTTCATGGCTAAAATGGTCTCTGGATGGCCTTTTGATATCCTAGTGCTACAGTCAATTTATTCTTTATATCTCAAGGTCGTACCCCTGAAACAGAAGCTATTGTAATGAAAAAACAAATTTATTATTTTATTTTAAGTTGTATAAGTAAGTATACATACTGTGTCTGAAAGTGGAGGGAGGGTTTGGTAACTGCTCTCTCGAGAGATTGTCAGAACAGAACATCTTCAGACAGATTAGGATTGGCTAATATGGCTAATATGCACACACACACAAGGAAACACGTACACACCATTCGAGACTCAGTTTCTTCAGAGAACATTATAAATAACTCCAAATGTTCCATTCAATCCTAATATATCTAACCCATTCTCACACCCTGTGTGTTTTATGAACCAGACATAGGCAGACCCAAATCGGGCCAGAGAAATAGGCCAATTCTTTATTTATGCCTTTATCAAAGCAGCTCCATCCTGTGTCTGTCATAGCCATCTAGGCGTCTACGTGTGTACTTCACAGTAGCTGTCTGTCCAATTTTCCATAGAATCCCTTTCATCACCTGTGTGATATAGCCTACAATTTCTGCCAGACTTCAATAGTTTCTTTCACAGATGAACTTTGCCTTTGGCAGGAAATACATTTTTCTGCAATATGTAGGCTGCATATAAAAGTTAGCACTGCTGCGTAAAGCATGAATTATATGGAGAAAGTAAAATAAATCAATATTACTGTTCCCAAGTGTTTTATTACGTTCATGACAACTAGCAATTCCTTCAAAGTGAAATCAGTACTCCAAAAAAGGGCAATACACAGCCAAAATAGAATGTGCTGCTTGAAGAATCTGTTATTAAGAACAAAACAAAAAACTCCACCACCCAAAAGTGAATTCAATGCCTTCAGTTAACATATGGAGACACATAACTTTTCAACTGTGAAGGTCTCAACAACATTGCTTGTCTCTCTCTTCACCAAGACAATACATTCACGTTTGCAACATCAATACTGTGTTCAGGACTTTTTGTTCTAACTTCAAAGAGAACATGAAGTTATGTCAGTCCAGTTGGCATGTCATTTCTAGGGAGTCGGAATGTCAGTTGTTGGGTTTGACCTAACTAGCTAGCATCTAGCCTGGGTGCCAGTCTGTTTCTGCTCTCTTGACAACGCCTTATGTAATTATCATGCATGTTTGGCTTGACAATGACAATGAAGTTGACAAAAGCACAAACAAATCTGGGACCAGGCTAGCTAGCACCCCTTCAGAGGTTGAAATGTTAGGTCTGCGGTAAGAGCTAACTGCTAACTAGCTAACATGTCCTCAGGGATAGGTTATTTTTATGGCCGGACATGTCAGACATGTTAGCACTGCGTGTGAGGAACAGATGGGGAATGTCACAGTGGCATGTGACACCTGGAAAAGGGACCTCCCCTGCTCTGAGACACAGTGACACAGGAATTCAGCAGCCTTGTGCAAAATGGCAGCTAGGTCATTATTAAGGCTTTGGCATTTGATGTTTGTTGTTTTTGAAGGCTTATTGCCATAGTAACGTAAAGACCATCTGTCATCATGATTATGGGCAGTTCCTTCCTATGGAAATGTGATTTAATCTTGACTAAATGAACACAGTAGACCCTGTAATTTGAATTAGTAAAGGGTCTGAATACTTATGTAAATGTAATATTTCAGTTTATTTAATGTTATACATTTGCAAAAAATTCAAAAAAACTGTTTTTGCTTTGTAATTATGGGGTATTGTGTGTAGATTGATGAAAAAAAAATATTTAATCAATTTTAGAATAAGGCTGTAACGTGACAAGATGTGGAAAAAGTCGATGGGTCTGAATACTTTCCGAATAAGCTGTATATAAAGTGTAATATTGGGATGCAAACTCAAAATTGAATACATTTTCAACCATATCTGACATGGTACAGGTGTCTTCTTTTTTAAGCCCATAACCATGTGTGTGAGGTGTATACTTTTCAAAGTAGATTTGTTTAAGACTACCAATAATCACTCTGTGTGACCCTGATTTAGCCCACTGCAGTAAAAGGTTAAGTGGTAACAGGACATGTTGTTTGAGATAGAAGTCCATCAGTGTGGATAGTCACTTGACAGGACAGCTAACTTTGCTCTTTAGACCTTGCTCAGGTTACCACAGAGACTGAAAATCTCATTTTTGTGTATGTGTGTGTGTGGAGTGTGTATGAGAAAATTGCATTAAATATTATGCATGCATACTTATGATTGGACAAAACAGATGTCAAATTAAATGTCCATCAGTCTCACGTGGAATTCTTGTCTCGTCCCATTTTTGTCAACTAAAATGAAAAGTAATTTGTAATAGTTATTGGTTTTTTCCAGGGCATCTAGTTATCGTCATAGTTTTATTCAGGAATAATAGCTAATTGACAAGTATTTTTCGTCATTATGATGACGAAATTAACACTGCCATGTCAGCTAAAATTTTTTAGATTTGTAAGTAAGTCTAGTCAGCTATCTAATCATGGTCGAATTACCGACCGGGCACGCAGGGCATGTGCCCAGGGGCCTTGACCTCTATGGGGCCCCCATTTGATTTTGTTAGTCACTCTCACTCAAATGTCATATTAATATGGCATAAGTCATGGCAAAATGTGGAGAGAGAGAGAGAGAGAGAGAGAGAGAGAGAGAGAGAGAGAGAGAGAGAGAGAGAGAGAGAGAGAGAGAGAGAGAGAGAGAGAGAGAGAGAGAGAGAGAGAGAGAGAGAGAGAGAGAGAGAGAGAGAAGAGAGAGAGAGAGAGAGAGAGAGAGAGAGAGAGAGAGAGAGAGAGAGAGAGAGAGAGAGAGAGAGAGAGAGAGAGAGAGAGAGAGAGAGAGAGAGAGAGAGAGAGAGAGAGAGAGAGAGAGAGAGAGATTGCTAGCACACATGAAGTTAGGAACCAATATACACAAGCAGTTAGGAAAGCAAAGGCTAACTTTTTCAAACAGAAATTTGCATCCTGTAGCACTAACTCCAAAAAGTTTTGGGACACTGTAAAGTCCATGGAAAATAAGAGCACTTCCTCCCAGCTGCCCACTGCACTGAGGCTAGGAAACACTATCACCACCGATAAATCTACAATAATCGAGAATTTCAACAAGCATTTTGCTACGGCTGGCCATGCTTTCCACCTGGCTACCACTACCCCGGCCACCAGCTCTGCACCCTCCGCTGCAACTTGCCCATGCCCCCCCGCTTCTCCTTCACACAAATCCAGACAGCTGATGTTCTAAAAGAGCTGCAAAATCTGGACCCCTACAAATCATCTGGGCTAGACAATCTGGACCCTTTCTTTCTAAAACTAGCCGCGAAATTGTCGCAACCCCTATTACTAGCCTGTTCAACCTCTCTTTCGTAACGTCTGAGATCCCCAGAGATTGGAAAGCTGCCGCGGTCATCCCCCCTCTTCAAAGGGGGTGACACTCTAGATCCAAACTGTTACAGACGCATATCCATCCTGCCCTGCCTTTCAAAAGTTTTTGAAAGCCAAGTCAACAAACAGATCACCGACCATTTCGAATCCCACCGTACCTTCTCCGCTATGCAATCCGGTTTCCGAGCTGGTCATGGGTGCACTTCAGCCACGCTCAAGGTCCTAAACGATATTATAACCGCGATCGATAATAGACAGTACTGTGCAGCCGTTTTCATTGACCTGGCCAAGGCTTTCGACTCTGTCAACCACCGCATTCTTATTGGCAGACTAAATAGCCTTGGTTTCTCAAATGACTGCCTCGCCTGGTTCACCAACTACTTCTCAGATAGAGTTCAATGTGTCAAATCGGAGGGCCTGTTGTCTGGACCTATGGCAGTCTCTATGGGGGTGCCACAGGGTTCAATTCTTGGGCCGACTCTTTTCTCTGTGTATATCAATGACGACGCTCTTGCTGCTGGTGACTCTCAGATCCACCTCTACGCAGACGACACCATTTTGTATACATCTGGCCCTTCATTGGACACTGTGTTAACAAACCTCCAAACGAGCTTCAATTCCATACAACACTCCTTCAGTAGCCTCCAACTGCTCTTAAACACTAGTAAAACAAAATGCATGCTCTTCAACCGAACGCTGCTTGCACCCGCCCACCCGACTAGAATCACTACTCTCGACGGGTCTGACCTACAATATATCTAGGTGTCTGGTTAGACTGTAAACTCTCCTTCCAGACTCACATTAAGAATCTCCAATCCAAAGTTAAATCTAGAATCGGTTTCCTATTTCGCAACAAAGCCTCCTTCACTCATGCTGCCAAACATGCCCTCGTAAAACTGACTATCCTACCGATCCTTGACTTCGGCGATGTCATTTACAAAATAGCCTCCAACACTCTACTCAGCAAATTGGATGTTGTCTATCACAGTGCCATCCGTTTTGTCTCCAAAGCCCCATATAATACCCACCACTGTGACCTGTACGCTCTTGTTGGCTGGTCCTCACTACATATTCGTCGCCAAACCCACTGGCTCCAGGCCATCTATAAATCACTGCTAGGCAAATCCCCGCCTTATCTTAGCTCATTGGTCACCATAGCAACACCCACCCGTAGTCTGCGCTCCAGCGGGTATATCTCACTGGTCATCCCCAAAGCCAACACCTCCTTTGGCCGCAATTCCTTCCAGTTCTCTGCTGCCAATGACTGGAACAAATTGCAAAAATCTCTGAAGCTGGAGACACTTATCTCCCTCACTAACTTTAAGCATCAGTTGTCAGAGCACCTTACCGATCACTGCACCTGTACACAGCCCATCTGAAATTAGCCCGCCCAACTACCTCATCCCTATATTGTTATTTATTTTGCTAATTTGTACCCCAGTATCTCTATTTGCACATCATCTCTTGCACATCTATCATTCCAGTGTTAATACTAATTGTAATTATTTTGCACTATAGCCTATTTTATTGCCTTACCTCCATAACTTGCTAAATTTGCACACTGTATATTATATGTATTTCTGTTGTATTTTTGACTTTGTTTTGTTTTACCCCATATGTAACTCTGTGTTGTTGTTTTTATCGCACTGCTTTGCTTTATCTTGGCCAGGTCGCAGTTGTAAATGAGAACTTGTTCTCAACTGGTTTACCTGGTTAAATAAAGGTGAAAAATAAAATAAAATAAAAAATAAAAATAAAAATCCCATCTGACTGCAGTATTCCCTCTCGTGCCTCTGTATCTGTGGAGGAGGGAGATCAAACCCCTACAGCAGAACAGAGTCTGTGTCCCAAATGGCACCCTTAAAAGTTGTGGACCATGTAGGGAATAGGGTGCCATTTTGTACACAGCCTGGCAGCATCAGCCTCTCACCGTCCTGTGTTTGACTATTGATGAGTTAGCTCTTAGCTAGCTGTAGCACAGATCTGCTGTGTCAGCAACACCCCAAACTGAACCCTCTCTTCCAGAACATTCCTAGTCCCCTCTGAATTAACAAATTAACCGGATTAACATATCCAAATCACAGTCGGCTCCCTGTATTATTACAGAAGTAGAAATATAGCCCAAAAGTGGGTCAACAGAGTTTGTGCTTTGAAATGTTCGGCATGTTAAGACTTTGTGATTATGTGCTAAGACTGGGAGTCTATGGGAGATCAGGTTGGCATTACTGGCAGTGGGGTGCAGTGACTAATAGATGACTAGATAGTCAAGCTCTGCTGCTGCTGCTCAGTTAATCCTTAACATCAGGCTACATCAGGCTAGCAGCAGTGTTGTGTTGGGGGTTGAATTAGCAGAGACAGAGAGTGTGTGTATGTGTTTCCAGGCTTTGTAGTCTCCTCTTTTATCCTTTTTATTGTATCTCATTATGGCAGATTTATGTTGTGTATTTAGATGGTGTTGGTTGACTGCAGGGTTTCCCCACGTTTCATGTACAGTAGCACACACACACACACACCTTCTCTCTGGCGTGGTGAAGTGGGTCAAGATGTACAGGGAAGGCAGAGTCTGACTCATCCTCCTCTTCCTCTCCTCCTCCCTTTCTCCTCCCTAAGCCTGAGAGTGTCTCTCCATCAGTGTTTGGACTCTTCTTGAACCTCTCATTGGAACGTGGACTCATTTGAAACTCTTTTGGTACTACCCATTTCCCTGTTGCCAGGTGATGTTCATTGCATCACAGGTCACAGCGTCACACTGAGGTCATATGTAGACCTGTATTTTAGTTCCTACAACTACCTAACAACCCCCCTTTCAGATATTAAAGAACAAGACTGCACAATGTTGGCCCTAACTGTCTAAAAGTTAATCTGTAAAATGAATAGTTGTAAAGTGTAAATGCCAACTGGGGACAGGGGTAGAGAAAAAATAGAGAGGGAGAAAAGCTCAGTCGGTCCAGGACATTCTCTTACTCAATGTTTACAGAACTGTCTGCACTCCTCCTTCTCTGGCACGCTCCATCCCTCCATCCCCATCTCCCTTGGCAACCCCCCGCGCCATCGCCATGGGTTACAGCCTCATTTATCCTCCTTCTCCTACCACTGTGGAGCATCAGCTTAGGCAAGCAGGCAAACACACACACACAGCGTTTCTGTTCATTTCTCCACTACTGCATCCATAATGTTACTATATCAACCTGACCTGTAGTTTGTATGTGTGGGCTTGGGTCTCTACACTGTAGGAATGGAGTTTGGCCTTGGATATGTATTATTCCTGTATGCTCTCTCTGTTTTGGAGTACTAAATGCATTTATTGATTTGGACTCCACACTCTCACTGGGCTTCAAAAGCCCAAGTAACAATTTAGCTAAACAACATTGGCCAGGAAAAATCCTTTGGCTGGAGAAAGTGAAAATGTGGCTTGGAATTTACTGTGTGGTGTTGTATATGAATTCACTCAGGGCATTGTGTGCATTTGTGTGTGTGCTTGTGTTTGTGTGTGTGTGTGTAATAAACCGTATGCTATACTGTTCTTTCCCACACACAGTCAGTACTGAGTCACCAGATGATTGCAATCTAGAACAAGGCAATAGAAGAAAGTGCTACATCATCAGCTGTGTTTATCATTGCTCTCTCTCTCTTCTTTCTCTCCATCCATTTAGTTAATAGCCATTAATAACATTGACCTTATTAACAACAATAGTTGGTAAATGAGAGAGTTTGATATTCTGATATAATTTAAATGAACTCCTGTTGCCATGGAGAAATAATGATGGGATTATTATGCCCTTTTGAATCCCTCGCTGGCAGTGCCAACTTCTCTTAGCAACCCGTTTCTCTCAGGGAGTTACTAGTTTTCTGCCGATTTCATGTGTACGTGTGGTTTTAAAATACATCTCACAATAACAAACTATCCCCCTTTCTCCTTTTCTATTCTCACAAGCTGTGCATTGAGTAGGGAGTAGGCTACATTGACTGCACACAGAGTCCGCCCTGAGATATAGAAGAGTTTTAAGTTAAGTAGTACTTTGGCCATCCTTTTTAAAGCCCACCTCTGGCTATCACAAGGTAAGACGCTATACTCTCTAGACCTCCACTCACCCCTCCCCACTCACCCCTCCCCACTCTTCAGCATCTGTTTCAGGTGAACTTCTTTCATGCCAGGGTCCCTCTCCACCCCTCATCCCTCTCTCCTCTCCCTGCTGGTATTTGGCTCAGTTCTATATGACCAGAGGGGATAGGAGAGGGGTTAGGATTTGAGTGGGGTTGGTGGTGCATTGCAGATCCCCATCCCTGGTTCACACACGCACACACAGACACACGCACAGATGCACACACAGACGCACGCGCACAAACACACACTCTCTTTCTCTCTCTCTCTCTCTCTCTCTCTCGAGCACTAGAGCTCACATTACGTATGTGCAATTAATCCCCCTTGTGGGCTCGGTACTCATCCATATCCCATTCCCATTCCCCATCCCAGTGTCCCTAAATCCCGATATTCCCATGAGTTATATGGGCATACATCACCGCCTGGATCCTTTGAAGTGGGCTTTTTATGATAACTGGTCGCGTCCATCACATTTAACACTGTTTTCCATGCATTCCTCTATTAGCAGTCTGTTTTATGACCCTGTGATGTAACATATGAATTACCCCAGTGGGACACCACTGATTAATCGTGTGCGTGGATTGCATCATAATCAACTGATTATACAGTTGGAATATGAGGGCTAAGTGTGAGGTCAAGGTTAAGGGGAGAGGATAGAGAGAATGTTCCGGTGACCTATATTCCTATCATGGCATTCTAAGAATGACTCCATACTAATGCTGTGTTCTTTCCCTCTTCCTCATTTCTATGCATGCTACGGCTCCTCCCTTCTTCCTCCTTTTCCTCTCTCTCCCTTTTATACACAAGCCAGTTCTTTCCTCTTCTCGTTTTTAGGTAGGCTGCAGCCTATTCTCTCTTCCTGTTCTCTATACATATTCTCCGCAGCCTCCACAAATCTGCCTGGACCACTGAAAATACTCTGAGTAGAGAGAGAGAGGAGAGAAGACAGAGGAGGAGAGAGGGGAGAGAGGAGAGAAGAGAGGAGAGAAGAGAGGGGAGAAGAGAGGGGAGAGAGGAGAGAGAATAGAGAGATAGATAGTGAAGTATTCCTCTGCAACAGATTCTTTGCTTCCAGCACCATCTTTCATCTATTGACACTATGTGAGAAAGAGGATTTGAATACATAAAAAACTGAGGTCCCTTGTATTGTAAATGGGGATGCTATCCCGCTCTCTGGTCAGAAAGACAGGTTGGAATTGGATTGTTGCTTAATAACTACCTCCAACTCTTACAAATGTCCTACATAGGTGTCCAATTTTTTTATCTTCCATATATGGAGGTTATTGGAAGATTTGCAAATCGAAACAGAAGGAAATTGAAACAGAACTCTGTCTATTGGTTTAGAGCCAACATTGTTGTACATTGTTCACTGGAATTGTACAATATAAGAAACACAATGTCTTTGTAGACAAAATCTTAACGAGTAGGGTCATAGCACACATCGGAGACATTTTCATATCATGATTGTCATCATCAGCCATTTATGGTATTATAAATGTTTTGGTTGATGAGGTACGTCATGGGAGAGCTGCTAGAAACCCAAACATAGTGTTGCTGTGACATTTTGGAAGTGTGGTGTCAGACAGACAGAAGACTTGGCTTCTTCATCGCTGGTTCATTTGCAATGCAGATCCAGTATTGGCCTCGACACACTGACAAATGGTGTCTGCTGAGTCACACAGAAGACTACAACTAAGGGCCTAATGTATCTACACTCTCAGGACCACATAGCTATGCTTCCCTCCTCTCTTCCTTCTATTCGTCCTCTACTCTGTTATGCTCTCATACAGCCATCTCAGCACAACAGTGAGCGAGAGAGAGGGAGAGAGAAAGAGAGTGATTCTTGTGAGATTAATAGTGCAGTATAGCAGGTGATTCATTCGATTACTAATGATTTCACCTACAGAAATATTATACATATACACTTTACATTATTCACTGTTTTTTTGTGCTACTGGAATGTTAAACCCTGGCCCTTTAAGGTCCCTGAGTCGGAATATGTTAGGATCATCAGTGTCTGAATGACTGGTCTCCAGCCTAATGAGACTACATGGAAGTACCCATTGTTGTAGAGAGGCCTGCTAGATGGATCTGATCCAATAGCATCATCATTAGGTGAACCCTCCTGTTTGAGCGCACACACGCACGCACGCACGCACGCACACGCACACGCACACACACACACACACACACACACACACACACACACACACACACACACACACACACACACACACACACACACACACACACACACACACACACACACAAACAGACAGACAGGGTTGGATGGATAATACACAGTCCCGTGTAGCTCAGTTGGTAGAGCATGGCGCTTGCAACGCCAGGGTTGTGGGTTCGATTCCCACGGGGGACCAGTATGAAAATGTATGGACTCACTAACTGTAAGTCGCTCTGGATAAGAGTGTCTGATAAATGACTAAAATGTAAATGTAAAATGATAACCCTCTGTTCGTTGTTGTTACCACTTCATTATCTCCTCTCGATGTTAAAGTATTTCTATGTCATGCGCACATTGACTATAGAATTGCTACCATGTTGTCTACACGTTGCATGCATGTGTGGAATGATGACAACCAAATGTGGTACGTTTTATGCCTGTGCAAAGCTGTGTTGTGTACATGTTGTTGTTTACACTCTAGCGTTGTGATGGAGTTGGATTACAGATAGCAGATGGCTCTTGTCATTCTTTTCAAGTTTATTGATCTAAATTCCAGTTTGATTAATAGCTGCCTGGAACTCTAATTACAAAGCATAACAGACAAACACTCAATATATGCAGGTAGATGTCAGTGGAAAGGAATGTGCAAGGTTTGGGGGTTGAAAGTTATACCAAGACAGAGGTAGTAGAATAGATTGTAGTGTCCTCCATTTTGTCACTGTCCAGTCCTTGGGAAGCTCATCCCTCCATAGTGACAAAGCACTGTTTGACATCATTCATGAGAGAGAAGGAGAGACAGCGAAATGGAGAGCGAGAGAAAGAGAGAGATGACCAGAGACCAGGACGAGGAGAGATGGGAGGAGGGGGAGGGAGAGAGAGAGAGAAAAACCAATGCAAAGAGAAAGACAGACTATTTCTTGAATATGAGATCGACCAATATGACAATATGACATTATGACACGTCAATATGACATTGACGAATGACGAGTGACACAGACAGACAGGCAGAGAGCGAGTGATAACGTTGACCTTTCCAAATAAGCAGAGGTGTTTTAAGTAAATGAGACTCCACAAGGTGGGAGAAGTTTGGCGCTTCATAAATGTCTCCTTTTTCCATTATTTCTGGAATTAAAAACTGTATAATCTTTGTAAATGATATCATAAATAGGATTGGTGGAGTTATGTCACACATGCAGCTAACAAAAATATATGGAAATATCCAAAATTACAACCAACTAATTGCAGCATTACTGCAAAAATGGAAGAGGCAAGTGGAAGGGGGAGAAAGTAAGGAACTTGTCTGTCAGCCCTGCATTAAAGACCAAAATTGGTTAAAGAACATTTTGATAAATAAAAAAGTATACTAGTTTCATTTAAGTACCAAAAAATGGACAGCTGTGCCATAGAGATTGCAAAATAGTTGGGAAGAGATTTTTTATGTACCGATTCCATGGCACATGGTTTATGAACTGATACACAAAACAACGCCGGATTCAAAATGTAGAGTTTCTCCAATTAAATTATTATACAAAATTCTTGCAACCAATAGAATGTTATATATATGGGGGATACAACCATCCCAGCTCTGCAGATTTTGCTGTGAAGAGACAGAATCATTAGATCATTTGTTTCGGTACTGTCCATATGTAGCTTGTTTTTGGTCGCAGGTTCAGGAATGGCTTAAGAATTGCAACATTTACCTGGAGCACTGCTGGGTGATTTGAAAAGTTATAGTTAATCGATCAATAATATAATAATACTTTTAGTTAAAAAAATTTTCTTTAATTTACAATCTGTAGAAACTATGAGAATAGAAAGGTTCAGACATTTTGTGAAACATCATAGCACAGTTGAAAAATAAATGGCAAATAGAAATCAAAACTGGATGTTCAGAGATAGATGGGAGGGGTTGAGTGGAGCTATAACAAGAATAACAAGAAAACTCATGTCAAATATACTGTGTCCGTAAAATGTATATAGTATGTATAAGCTGGAAGTAGAAGCCTAAGTGTTGTTGTTCACTAGTTTATTCCAATTAGGGGAGGGGTGATAGAGTTAGGGGAAAATAATAAAGGAAAATATATTTTTAAAATATATATATTTTATATATATACAGTATTTACAAACATATACAGTACCAGTCAAAAGTTTGGACACACCTACTCATTCAAGGGTTTTTCTTTATTTTTACTATTTTCTACATTGTAGAATGATAGTGAAGAAATCAAAACTATGAAATAACACATATGGAATCATGTAGTAACCAAAAAAGGGTTAAACAAATCAAAATATATTTTATATTTGAGAATCTTCAAATAGCCACCCTTTGCCTTGATGACAGCTTTGCAAACTCTTGGCATTCTCTCAACCTGTCACGAGTTGCAAAGCCAGAACCCAGAAGCAGACCAGGACAAGGTAAGTTGAAACGAAGGTGAGTGTTTATTTACAATTCAAGAGTGATGCTGAATAATCCAGGGAACAGAGCGGGCGGCGTTGATTAGTTGTTGGGGGTGCAGTGGTTGATCCCATCATGGGTCGGCAGCCGCCGACCACCAGGCAGAGGTTGGATGAAGGTTCCGGACGGGTGACTGCAGATGGAACAAAACGGAGGTAAGTAAACAACAAGGTGCAAAAACAACAAAACTAACGCTAGGCTCTAAGACTGATACTCTGGTAAACCTACTGTTCATGGCTAACGATCCGGTAGGGAATGGATGTTAGGCCAGAGCCTAAGAAGGGTGATGATCAGGACCAGGTGTGCAGATTGCTGATGGGATGCAGGTGCGGAAATCAAGAGAGCTCCCCGAGCGTTCCAGAACCCTCGGGAAACTGGAGATCACGAGCAGAAAAAACTAGTCCACAGACCGGACCCGACTCAGACTGCCGGGATCGTTGCAGTACCCCCTCCGACGAACGCCACCGGGCGGACTCCCCGGAGCGCCAGGATGGAGGCGGTAGAAGTCACGGATGAGGTCAGCATCTAGGATCTGTCGCCGCGGAATCCAACTCCTCTCTTCAGGGCCATACCCCTCCCAGTCCACGAGATACTGGAAACCCCGGCCCCGCCGTCTGGAATCCATGATTCGTCGCACCGTGTAGGCAGGACCACCTCCGATCATCCGAGGAGGAGGAGGAGGAGGCGGAGGAGGCAACAGAGGACTGAGGAAAACCGGCTTGAGGCAGGAGACATGAAAGGTGGGATGGACTCTGAGCGTCCTCGGTAGTTTGAGTCGAACTGCCACTGGATTGATCACCTTCTCCACCACAAACGGACCAATGAACTCGGTAACAACTTCCTAGACTCAGTCCGTAACGGAAGATCCCGTGTGGCCAACCAGACCCCTATCTCCGATGGTATAGGTGGGAGCGGGGATCCGGCGACGATTCGCCTGGAGCTGATACCGGTCCGAAACTCTAAGGAGTGCCTTTCTGGCCCGATGCCAGGTCCGGTGGCAACGCGAATATGGGCCTGAACAGAGGGCACTGAGAGCTCCTTCTCCTGAGAAGGGAACAAGGGAGGTTGGTAGCCATACAGGCACTGGAAGGGAGACATCCCAGTGGCAGATGTAGGGAGAGTATTGTGGGCATACTCAACCCAAGGCAACTGAGAGACCCAGGAGGTGGGGTTGGAAGAGACCAGGCAGCGTAGCGTGGTTTCCATCTTCTGGTTGGCTCTCTCCGCCTGACCATTGGATTGGGGGTGAAAACCAGATGTGAGACTGACTGTAGCTCCAATGGCCAAACAGAAGGACTTCCAGACAGCAGAGGTAAACTGAGGGCCACGGTCGGAAAACGATATCACTGGGCAACCCGTGGACCCTGAAAACCTCCTAACCAGGATCTCGGACGTCTCCGAGGCAGAGGAAGCTTGGCAATTGGCACAAAGTGGGCGAACTTGCTGAATCTGTCCACGATAGTCAGAACGACCGTGTTCCCCTCAGAAGCGGGCAACCCAGTGACGAAGTCCAGGGCCAGATGCGACCATGGTCGCCGGGGAATAGGAAGGGGGGTGAAGTAGTCCAGAGCTGGGCCGATTGGTACTCTTATTCTGCGCACACACTGGACAGGCAGCAACAAAACCCCCGAGTATCCTCGGCCATGGCAGGCCACCAAAACGTCTGCGAAGAAACGCCATTGTCCGAGCCACGCCAGGGTGACAAGCCATCTTGCTGGCGTGGGACCATTTGAGGACAGCAGGACGAACCGACTCAGGCACAAACAACCGACCGGGTGGACCGTTACCGGGACCGGGCTGAGTCCGAAGGGCCGCCAGCACCTCCTCCTCAATCTTCCACATAACTGCTCCCACGACGCAGTTCCGGGGAGAATTGTCTCGGTCTTGGACCCACTCTCCTCCGTCTTGGAGAACATCCGGGACAAGGCGTCCGCCTTGCCGTTCTTAGATCCAGGTCGGAACGTCAGGGAAAACTTGAATCGTCCGAAAAACAACGCCCACCTGGCCTGGACGGGAGTTGAGACGTTTAGCCGATTGCACGTAAGCAAGATTCTTGTGGTCAGTCCAGACAATAAACGGTTGCTCCGCCCCCTCCAACCAGTGGCGCCACTCCTCCAAGGCAAGTTTCACCGCGAGAAGCTCCCGGTTACCCACATCGTAATTCCTCTCCGCAGGCGAAAGGCGACGTGAGTAGTAGGCGCAGGGATGGAGTTTACTGTCCGTGGAGCATCGCTGCGACAGGATGGCGCCAACTCCCACATCAGACGCGTCCACTTCAACGATGAACTGACGGGCCGTGTCCGGTTGAGAGAGAATCGGTGCGTTGGTGAATCGCCTCTTCAACTCCAGAAACGCTTCGATCCGCCTCCGGATTCCACTTGAAGGTCCTGATACTGGAAGTCAAGGCAGTTAACGGAGCGGCCACACGGCTGTAATCCCGGATGAATCTGCGGTAGAAATTCGCAAACCCCAAAAATCTCTGGAGCTGCAATCTCGCACCGGGCTGGGCCCATTCCAGAACCGCTCTAACCTTCTCCTGGTCCATCCTAATCTCTCCCCTGGAGATGATGTACCCGAGAAAGGATGTCGTGTGGGCGTGAAACTCGCACTTCTCGGCCTTCACGAACAGGCGATTCTCCAACAATCGCTGCAGAACCTGCCGGACATGCTGGACGTGGTCGGAAGGTTCCTTCGAGAAGATCAGAATGTCATCCAGGTAAACAAACACAAAGAGACCGATCATATCTCTCAGGACGTCGTTCACCATACTCTGGAATACCGCTGGAGCATTGGTCAGTCCAAACGGCATCACCTGATACTCGAAGCGACCCATCGGTGTATTGAAACCCGTCAACCACTCGTCCCCCTCTCTGATCCGGACCATGTGATACGCATTGCGTAGGTCTAGCTTGGTGAACACCGTAGCACCCTGTAAGGAGTCGAAGGCAGAACTCATCAAGGGCAGGGGATACTTGTTCTTGACCGTGATGTCATTCAACCCCCGATAATCAATGCACGGTCGAAGAGAGCCATCCTTCTTACCCACAAAGAAGAATCCTGCCCCCAGGGGTGATGACGAGGGACGAACGAGACCAGCAGCTAGGGACTCCTTGATGTAGGTCTCCAAAGCCTCACGTTCAGGTCGGGAGATACTGTATAACCTTCCCTTGGGGTAGACAGCTCCAGGGAACAGGTTGATGGCACAATCATATGGTCGGTGGGGAGGGAGTGACAGAGCCTTCTGCTTACTGAAACTTCCCCCAAATCGTGATATGTCTCGGGAACCAGGGACAAATCTGGGGGTTTAGCCTCAATCACCTGACTGGGAACCGAATGGGGACAGGCAGTCTTGAGACAGTTAGCATGACAATCAAGGCTCCAACTCGTTACCTTGCCCGTCACCCAATCGAACGTGGGATTGTGTTCCTTCAGCCAGGGGTATCCAAGGACCAGAGGAACATGGGAAGACGGCAGAATGAAGAATGAAATCATCTCAGAATGATTCCCCGACAACAGCATCTTAACCGGTTCAGTCCTCATCGTGATACGTGCCAGACTACTGCCGTCCAGAGTGGTAGCTTCAATGGCTTCCGGCAATTGCTCCTTGGAAAGCCCCAGCTGTTCCACCAACTCGGCATCTAGAAAGCTTCCATCGGCACCTGAATCGATAAAAGCGTTAATCGCTAAGCTCTGATTCCTGTTCATAAGGGTAGCCGGGAAACGGGGTCTGACAGAGGTATTGAGAGGTCGAAACTGGCTCGCTAAAAGTCCTCCCAGCTTTAGCGAGCCGCGCAGTTTGACGACCCGACTGGAACCTGAGAAGCTGATCGGTTGGACGGAACCCATTGCTTCTCCCTCCTTCGCTCTCGGACTCGATTATCCACCCGAATAGACAAGGCTACCAAGCTGTCCAGGTCACTAGGCTCCGGATAGGAGATCAACTCATCCTTGAGCTGCTCCGACAGACCCTGGTAAAAGGCCGCTTGCAGAGACTCCTCATTCCACCCACTCTCCACAGCCAACGTCTTGAACTCGATCACGAAGTCGGCCACGCTGCGAGTTCCTTGGCGAAGCGAAACAGGCGCCTAGCTGCGTCCCTCCCTCGGACGGAATGGTCGAAGAGCTTCCTCATCTCGGCCGTGAACCCCTGGTATGAAGCCATGCAGGGATCCTGTCGTTCCCAAACGGCTGAAGCCCACTCCAGCGCTCGACCACGCAGCAACTCAATCACAAAGGCTATCCTAGCCTTGTCTGTGGCATAAGAGTAGGGCTGTAGATCGAACACTAATCCACACTGCATAAGGAAGGAACGGCATCTTCCCAGCTCCCCTCATATTTATCCGGCGTCGGAACCTCGGGCTCACGGAAGGACACAGCTCCAGAAGCGGCAGGCGAGATGGGTGAAACCGGTAGTGGATCCTCCACCGGAAACTGGCGTTGGTTCTGGACCTCCGTCAGACCGGTAGAAAGGTTCCGAACTGACAACGCGATCTCCTGTAGTACCGTGCTATGATGGCCCAACATCTTCTCCTGCTGGGTAATGGCATGGCGAACAGAGTCCAGGTCCGCTGGGTTCATTACTGGCCGGATCGTTCTGTCACGATTGCAAAGCCAGAACCCAGAAGCAGACCAGGACAAGGTAAGTTGAAACGAAGGTGAGTGTTTATTTACAATTCAAGAGTGATGCTGAATAATCCAGGGAACAGAGCGGGCGGCGTTGATTAGTTGTTGGGGGTGCAGTGGTTGATCCCATCATGGGTCGGCAGCCGCCGACCACCAGGCAGAGGTTGGATGAAGGTTCTGGACGGGTGACTGCAGATGGAACAAAACGGAGGTAAGTAAACAACAAGGTGCAAAAACAACAAAACTAACGCTAGGCTCTAAGACTGATACTCTGGTAAACCTACTGTTCATGGCTAACGATCCGGCAGGGAATGGATGTTAGGCCAGAGCCTAAGAAGGGTGATGATCAGGACCAGGTGTGCAGATTGCTGATGGGATGCAGGTGCGGAAATCAAGAGAGCTCCCCGGAGCGTTCCAGAACCCTCGGGAAACTGGAGATCACGAGCAGAAAAAACTAGTCCACAGACCGGACCCGACTCAGACTGCCGGGATCGTTACACAACCAGCTTCATGAGGTAGTCACCTGGAATGCATTTCAATTAACAGCTGTGCCTTGTTAAAAGTTAATTTGTGGAATTTCTTTCCTTCTTAATGCGTTTGAGTCAATCAGTTGTGTTGTGACAAGGTAGGGGGGTATACAGAAGATAGCCCTATTTGGTAAAAGACAGAGTCCATATTATGGCAAGAACAGCTCAAATAAGCAAAGAGAAACGACAGTTCATCATTACTTTAAGACATGAAGGTCAGTCAATACGGAACATTTCAAGAACTTTGAACGTTTCTTCAAGTGCAGTCGCAAAAACCATCAAGCGCTATGATGAAACTGGCTCTCATGAGGACCACCACAGGAATGGAAGACCCAGAGTTACCTCTGCTGCAGAGGATAGGTTCATCAGAATAACTGCACCTCAGATTGCAGCCCAAATAAATGCTTCACAGAGTTCAAGTAACAGACACATCTCAACATCAACTGTTCAGAGGAGACTGCGTGAATCAGGCCTTCATGGTCGAATTGCTGCAAAGAAACCACTACTAAAGGACACCAATAAGAAGAAGAGACTTGCTTGGACCAAGAAACATGAGCAATGGACATTAGACCGGTGGAAATCTGTCTGATGAGTCCAAATTTGACATTTTTGGTTCCAACCGGCGTGTCTTTGTGAGACGCAGAGTAGGTGAATGGATGATCTCCGCATGTGTGTTTCCCACCGTGAAGCATGGAGGAGGAGGTGTGATGGTGTGGGGGTGCTTTGCTGGTGACACTGTCAATGATTTATTTAGAATTCAAGGCACACTTAACCAGCATGGCTACCACAGCATTCTGCTGCGATACGCCATCCCATCTGGTTTGCAGTAGTGGGACTATCATTTGTTTTTCAACAGGACAATGACCCAACACACCTCCAGGCTGTGTAAGGGCTATTTGACCAAGAAGGAGAGTGATGGAGTGCTGCATTAGATGACCTGGCCTCCACAATCACCCGATTGAGATGGTTTGGAATGATTTGGACCGTAGAGTGAAGGAAAAGCTGCCAACAAGTGCTCAGTATATGTGGGAACTCCTTCAAGACTGTTGGAAAAGCATTCCAGGTGAAGCTGGTTGAGAGAATGCCAAGAGTGTGCAAAGCTGTCATCAAGGCAAAGGGTGGCTACTTTGAAGAATCTCAAATATAACATATATTTTGATTTGTTTAACACTTTTTTGGTTACTACATGATTCCATATGTGTTATTTCATAGTTTTGATGTCTTTACTATTATTCTACAATGTAGAAAATAGTAGAAATAAAGAAAAACCCTTCAATGAGTAGGTGTGTCCAAACTTTTGACCGGTACTGTATATCTGGGGGATTGGAAGTGATGCAGACAATTACATTGATGGAAGCCACAATCTATCTGTAATATTAAAGCAGTATCCTCTGTCCGTCATATCCTTATTCATATTCCACAGACTTTCATTACTGGCACTGATGATAGAATCGGAGCTATTCCTATAACCACTGGCCACCCAGACAGACATGTGTAGCTGATACAGTTGGCCTATGCTTTTCTGTACCTCAAGGTCGCTTGAGTCTCAAACTGTGAAGTCTACTGTCAATGCTTCCAGAACTGATGTTCAGTACTTATATTCCAGCCAGGTCACAAGTCAGTATTCGACGTCTGTTCATGTCTGAGGACGTCGGGAGATGATGTGGAAACCGGGCCACTAGGGGCAACAGTAAGCGCTGTTACCTTCAAGTAGGTTTTGGCTTTGCTATGACGTTTTGGACGGGGATAGTGGATGGGCGTAAGCTAGTGGTGCGCGGGTCAGCTGTTTGTTTACCCGCACCCACCCGCAATTGCTAATAACCCATCCGCAACCGCCCGACTATATGTGATAAAGTGAAATTCTGAGGCCCTCACCCAACCCTAACCCGCAAATATAGAAAATGTGCTATAGGTTACAGTCAAAGACAGCAGAACGATTTTTTGACAGGGGGTGCAGGATTTTTTTGTTGTTGCCTGATTTAGATATGTTTCTGCTTATAATTTCCGACATTTTGGTAGGCTATTTGTTAGTCAACTTGTCTATAATTAGGTTCATGTAGCTTCTCTTTTGTCATTATACAGCTTGTTGCCCTAGAAGACTAAGTAAACCCTTGCTCAACAGAATAATATAATAGATCAATAGAATGAATGCTTCAAGCTAGTTGGAATTGGTAAAGTTTTCTCTGTCATCTTTCGCAGAGTAAATACATTTAGAGACTGGGGAGAAAATACAATAACGGAAAAAATAAAAACTGGAAAGATTTTCTGTGCAAAATGTCCAAATGACATCATGTTGACTGGTTGTAAGGAAAAAGAAAGCTGTGAAAAAGACCCAAATAGTTTCTGATAAGATTTCAGTTCGGCTTCGATGCATATTTTATGTGGTTTAAATACTATCAGCTTTTATGATGCTTTTATGATGAACTGAGCATTGCATTCTCTCAAGATGCAGAAATAAATAAATAATATTTCTCCACTCCTGTTCCCAAGTCCAAATTTTGCCTACATTTAGTGGATCATTTTTCTGCAAGAAATGCTTAATTCTGCAGTAGTTATAATTAAGGCTATGTGAGAGGTTATAGACCAGTTTCCATTTCACCCATCTAAACAGTAGGCTACAGTTCCCCTTGACATGCCATAGGCCAGTTCCCTTGACATGTTATGCCAATCATCACACTGCTATCATCCTCTTTTACCACTTCACCAAATATTTTCCAAACATTACTTTTCTGGCCCTCCCTTCTCTTTATTTTCAACTCTCCTTTTGCAGCTTTTGTCGTATTGAAGTAAACTTCGACAATGTCCTTTTTGCCTCCGTGGATTGACGTTAGCATTATTTGGCGATTGGCTGTGTAGGCTATTTGGTGCACACAGCTAAACCCTATAGCTTAGGCTAATGCACTAATACCAGATAGCCTACAATAATGAAAGAAAAACCTCAATGTAGCCTATATAAATTGCACAAGAATTATACATTTATGGATTTTTTAAGGTATTGTTTCTCTTTGTTCAACCCGCCGCGGCAACTTCGAGTTATGAATCAACCCACGCATCACTAGAGTAAGCGTCTGCCTCTGGTGCCCAAAGGTTGCATGTTCGAATATTTTGTTTTAAGCCTATCCCAAACCTTATCCCTTCCCTTAACCATTCGGAGTTAATGCCTAACCTTATGATTTTTGAGTTAATGCATAAACTTAAATAGATTTAGCACATCTAAGCAAAATCTATACTTTGTCATTACGATATAAATGGTTGGATGTGTTCTAGACAAGTATGGCCATACCATCTATTGGCAGATTTGGCGATCTGGAGTGCAGGTAATTGTTTTAAAAGCATTATTAAATGTGATAGGGGATTACACACTATCTCCAGTGACGAGAATTACAGTGGGGAAAAAAAGTATTTAGTCAGTCACCAATTGTGCAAGTTCTCCCACTTAAAAAGATGAGAGAGGCCTGTAATTTTCATCATAGGTGCATGTCAACTATGACAGACAAAATGAGGGAAAAAAATCCAGAAAATCACATTGTAGGATTTTTAATTACATTTACATTTACATTTACGTCATTTAGCAGACGCTCTTATCCAGAGCGACTTACAAATTGGTGCATTCACCTTATAGCCAGTAGTACAACCACTTTACAACGTGAATTTATTTGCAAATTATGGTGGAAAATAAGTATTTGGTCAATAACAAAAGTTTCTCAATACTTTGTTATATACCCTTTGTTGGCAATGACACAGGTCAAACGTTTTCTGTAAGTCTTCACAAGGTTTTCACACACTGTTGCTGGTATTTTGGCCCATTCCTCCATGCAGATCTCCTCTAGAGCAGTGATGTTTTGGGGCTGTCGCTGGGCAACACGGACTTTCAACTCCCTCCAAAGATTTTCTATGGGGTTGAG
This sequence comes from Coregonus clupeaformis, assembly GCF_020615455.1. Taxonomy (NCBI): domain Eukaryota; kingdom Metazoa; phylum Chordata; class Actinopteri; order Salmoniformes; family Salmonidae; genus Coregonus; species Coregonus clupeaformis. The sequence continues at coordinate 1,809,557 of NC_059210.1, read as the reverse complement.
ATCTGGAGACTGGCTAGGCCACTCCAGGACCTTGAAATGCTTCTTACGAAGCCACTCCTTCGTTGCCCGGGCGGTGTGTTTGGGTCCCAGCTCTCTGCAGGTCATTCACTAGGTCCCCCCGTGTGGTTCTGGGATTTTTGCTCACCGTTCTTGTGATTATTTTGACCCCACGGGGTGAGATTTTGCGTGGAGCCCCAGATCGAGGGAGATTATCAGTGGTCTTGTATGTCTTCCATTTCCTAATAATTGCTCCCACAGTTGATTTCTTCAAACCAAGCTGCTTACCTATTGCAGATTCAGTCTTCCCAGCCTGGTGCAGGTCTACAATTTTGTTTCTGGTGTCCTTTGACAGCTCTTTGGTCTTGGCCATAGTGGAGTTTGGAGTGTGACTGTTTGAGGTTGTGGACAGGTGTCTTTTATACTGATAACAAGTTCAAACAGGTGCCATTAATACAGGTAACGAGTGGAGGACAGAGGAGCCTCTTAAAGAAGAAGTTACAGGTCTGTGAGAGACATAGAAATCTTGCTTGTTTGTAGGTGACCAAATACTTATTTTCCACCATAATTTGCAAATAAATTCATAAAAAATCCTACAATGTGATTTTCTGGATTTTTTCTCCTAAATTTGTCTGTCATAGTTGACGTGTACCTATGATAAAAATTACAGGCCTCTCTCATCTTTTTAAGTGGGAGAACTTGCACAATTGGTGGCTGACTAAATACTTTTTTCCCCCATTGTATATAGTTATGATGCGTTCCTACACGATTTCCAGATTTTCACAGAACATAGGCTTTCACCAAATTGACAGCAGTTTCATGATTTTTATTTCTGGGGGTGGATTATTCTTTTAACCTAAAAAAATCGGAGTTAATGCTTTAACTTAACCTTAAACACTTTGAAATTTGAAGTTTGGAACAACTTTGAAATTTGACGTTTGAGAAACATGGATGAACGTCTAATTCTGGCGTGAGACTGTGAGAGCTAGTTGTATATTCACTATGTCTCAAAGAAGCTTGAGTTTCAAATGGTGAAGTCTGTTAAAATGCTTTTTGACTGTCAATGCTGTCAGAAGTTATGTTCGGTAGTAGGCTATTCTCACTATGTCTGCTTGGCAAATATATATCCTATACTGCTTTATGCAGTGATATGTTGCATTCATTATGGATACCGTCATTACAACCAATGATACAGGTTTCCAGGCACTATCACTCCCCAAAATGAATGAACAGGCTACAGGATGTCATTGAAAGTTATGTCATAGTACTACTGGAATCTACTGTATATGATGGTGATGATGATAATGATGTTGATAATTAAATAGCCTACTAGTAGCCTAATACAATGTGTGGCCCTCTCCACTCCTGACCCATTTATCCTAATTTCTGTGCATTGAGATCCCATTTTCTGAAGTGTTGAGTTTACTGTTACTGCAGACACATTCATTATTGATATCACTTGGAGAGGAAAAAAGCACTACTAGCAAGTGCTCTCTTCCTTTTACATTAATTGTGCACTTGCTCAAGAGAAAGTAGGATATAACACTTCAGTTTTATCAAGGATATTACAAATTAGATGCATTTAATTAAACTACTCCACGTTTTATACAGCTTTTATTGTCAACTGGAAGGCACCTCAGTCTACGCACGAGAAGGCGCATCCATATTCCATAAGCTCACGCGTCTTTGTGCTGTCAGTGGGCTGGTGCGGTAAACGCCCTGTGAGAGATTTTCTAGAGGTGGTGTCATTTTTTAGGACTAGAACTTCTAGAAGATTCTATTTATATTAGATAGCTGCAATAGCTCAACAATAACTCAGCCCTTGTACCCGAGAGAGGCTTTCGGGAATCATATGACCTGCTGCCGCTCATTCCAAAGATAACCGAGTGTTGACCACTTGCGCTACCGCAGCTTTCTCGCTCCTTCAAAAAACCACACTCCTCGAGCTTGCCGCACCGGACCACGCGCATTAAAGAATAAGACATTTGGAGGATGTACTACAACACCGCACAACGACAGAAAGAATTTGGATATTAGGATAAGAAATACTGCTCTTCGTTTGTAAAGGATTTTACAGTTATAAAGGGACACTGACAGAGCAACAATGCCAGAGGAAAAAGGTAATATACCGCAGGTTCGTTTTCTCCTACCAAACGTGTGTTTACTTTGTAGAGAGCACGAGTCGGTTATGGGACATAGGCGCTTCTCGATGGGCACTGTAGACCGTAGCCCTCAGCGCAGTGTGCGTCAACTTGAGAGGCAATTGAGGGTTCATTGACTTATCTTTGTACCGAAAAGATATGCAGTATTCTGCCCAATAAGACATAGCCTACCTTATCTCTTAGGACTACTTTTAGGGACAAATAGGATTAATTCCATAATTTAATATGATTAAACAATTGTCAAATACTGAATACAAACAGGGCCTTTGTGTATTATGTAATCCCAATTAAATGGACATTAGCCAGATATTAATACCAGAAACAAACAACAACACCCCCCCTCAGTGTAGGCTATGACTAATAATGTGCCAGAATGATATGCGACAACCTCCATGAAGTCCCTGGCAGGGAGCACTGTGCTTTTGGGCACCAGCCTGACTGTGACACAAGATGCCTGTCTGGCTGGCCGTTCAGGCATGAAACCAATGACAAGGGGCCAATCTGGCTCAAATTGGAAAAGAAATGAGATATTTTGTTATGATAGGAGATATGGTTTTGGTGTGTGTGTATCTGTGTGCACGCAGATGTGTGTGTGTCTGTGTACATGTGTTATAGCAGCATTACACAGTGGGATCCGGAACAGATACCGTAACACCCTACAACCCTTTCCCCTCCTCTCTGATAATATGCAGTGACAAAGTGGGACTCAAAACAAATGCCTCAGCCTATAGAATCAATGTGTATTCTCTGGTCTGCAATGTCATGTCCTTAACTGCCTTGTTAAGTTTGATACGCAGCCATCTTTAGAGGGGCAGCTATGTCTTGGTTATAAATGGACTGTTGGCCATAACTGTAGTGTGTTTGTGTGGAAGGGGAGGTGTGGACAGTTAGTAAGATCACAATGTGAGGACGCTCGGCTTTGAAAGCTGTTCTTGTGGGGATGGCTAGCTGTCAGCAGGCAGAGCGACAACCACTGGTGTACCACACCCCCCCACAGCCCCTGCAAGGGTTGTGGGCCCCCTGGAGTTCGCCCCTATAGAATTAGGAATTACAATACTAGAATGGACATGATGATCAGATAAATAAATAAATAACCTTATGATCGGATAAAGGTCAGCCATTTTGGTTAAGGAGTTAGTCAACCATGGTTTGCCAGTACTTTGATAAGATATTGTGTAAAATAATGAATTTGAATAATTTTATCTTCACTGTATGTTGGTTAGCTTGCTAGCCAGCCAGTTTTAGAGGAATGATTCCATAAATTGATCAAATTAACTGCCAATGTGCCAACATCCCATTCAAACAATGCAGTCAATCCACAGCCATACACTGACTGAAATCAGTAGATGATAGGACTTAGACAAGTTGTAAAGGAAACAAGTACTGATATTGTATCATATAATAGAACTATCAGCTTTCCAATATATATTTATTTTAGAGGCTATTTATACAGAAAATGTGTGTAAAACCCAAATAAACTGTATTTATGATTATATGACAATATCTTAGGTTGACAATAATTATATTACACAATTTCTGATATATCACATGCCTTTGTTTGTTTTTTCCTGCTAAGTAAAATCATGGCAATATGTGTAGAACTGCAGGAAATTAGCTTAAAAAATGCTAAATTATCTCAGCCTCATTGCAAAATATGTAGAATAGCATGAGATTAGCTATAAAACATATTTTTTTCTCTCTGCCCCCTGGCAATATGTGTAGAATTGCAGGAAATTAGCTTTAAAACAGCAACATTTAATCTCAGCCTCATGGCAAAATCTGTAGAATAGCATGAGATTAGCTTCAATGACTCCCTTCTCAAAGTGCATTCTAAAGTTTTCAATGTCTGTCTCTTAGCATCCTCTACTTTCTAGTATGGATCTGAGAACACAGCATAGGTGAAAGCATTATGTTTGACGCTCACTCTGGCTTAGCTTTCATCTGTCCTGTTTTTTCGTCAAAGGACATGAGGGAAGGGAGCAGAGCCGCTACCTCGCTCTCCAACCAAGGTGCATGAATTAATGAACAAACTGAACTAGAGAGGAGATTCTGCAACTCTTGGAGTACAATGGAAGTAAATAGAAAAGCTTATTTAATGTTACAAGTTTAATATTACATTTCGGCTTTTGGCCTTCTTCCTCAGAGGACATGAGGAAAGGAGATGAGGAGAGGAAGCCACATTTAGCTTTCAGACACAGGCACTTGTCTCTGAGGATATATCCTTCATTTCGTCTTAATATTCTGCCAATCTTTTCTCATATAAAACCTAACACCCATTTCCATCTTACAGTTTTAAGATGACTGTCTTCATCCTAGAGGTAGAGGGCGAGGCTAATAGAAATAGGATGTGCAATATGTGCAGTTAAAATAGTTATGCAATCCTATCCCTTAGGTGTTAAACCTGCTGGGCATATGCCTGTGTTTTTGCACCAGCAATGCTGCTAACAACAAAAGCTGACTCAAAGGTTATCCTGAATGTTTATTACTGGTCCTGTTGTTCCTAGCTGGTATACACAAACAGGTAGTACAAACATAGGCCTCTCTCTCTCTCTCTCTCTCTCTCTCTCTCTCTCTCTCTCTCTCTCTCTCTCTCTCTCTCTCTCTCTCTCTCTCTCTCTCTCTCTCTCTCTCTCTCTCTCTCTCTCTCTCTCTTAGACACACACACACTCACAAACAAACAATACCATCTTAAGCTATGTGCTGTGATTTTGTGCTGCATCATGGTGCCTGCTGTGGTCACATGGTTCCTGTATTACCCACGCTCAGACGAGCCTCCTCCGAGCATCACGTCTCCTCTTCTCTCATCCTCCTCTCCTCTCCTCCGCCACTGCCTTCGCCTTTGTCCTAGCCGGCGCCACACTATTACAGCATCGCCGTTACATTCAATTGACTTCATACGTGCTTTCAATCAGAATGTCATGGCTGCACAATTTGTCACTGAAGTGAAATTGCTTAGTAATGGTCAGGTATCACTCATGTATTAGTCACACATAGCCTATAGGCTAAGCTGGAGTCCCCTTCAAGATTGCACTGATCTGAACCCAGTGTGTCAAAGCTTTGATATCTCTGTAATGCTTATTGTCGTAAGCCCCTCGTGATGCTGTCACGTCTCAGATGTAAACAACCAATAAAGACCCACTGAAGAGGATGCTATTTAAGAGGATACTATTTGAGTGTCGTCCTCAAATACTGAGCTGCAGCTGCCCTAATCAGTTCTATTAACCATGTTACATACTCAGTCATGGTCGGCTGGTCGGCCATATCTGGACTGACTGGCACACAGAGCTTATCTCATCACCCAGATTTCAGAGAGGGAGAAAGAGAGCTAGACAAAGATGAAGAGAGAGATAGAGGTTGGTGGCAGAGATGGGGAGAGAGAGAGAGAGAGAGAGAGAGAGAGAGAGAGAGAGAGAGAGAGAGAGAGAGAGAGAGAGAGAGAGAGAGAGAGAGAGAGAGAGAGAGAGAGAGAGAGAGAGAGAGAGAGAGAGAGAGAGAGAGAGAGAGAGAGAGAGAGAGAGAGAGAGAGAGAGAGAGAGAGAGAGAGAGAGAGAGAGAGAGAGAGAGAGAGAGAGACTGAGATGGATGGCACTTATAAATCATCGACTTAAGCATATTAACATTGACGTCCTTCCAAATGGGAATTTGACAAACAACAATCCATAAACACCAGCTGCATGTTGCAGCAAAATGTGTGATCACTGGAATGTCAAAGGCAGTATTGGTCTTCCATGTGCGGAGTGTCTGTCTGTACAAAAAATATGAGTTGCATCATCATCTTTTCAATGGGAATCATAAGGTCTGAAACAAAGCTGATGTTGTGAAATATCGGCTTTAGAAGAACTCTTGCTTTGTCTCTGGTTATCCAGTATGTCCTACCTTTAGAAGGAATGAGCCCTAGGGATAAAGCTCTCTATAGTATTTGACCCTGGGGTTATAGGTCATAGGTCAAATAGATGTCAGATCATGTCAGGCATGACAGCACAGGTTTATCTGTGAGCCTGCATTGCTCTTGTGGCAGTTGTAAGACAGTCACCTCACATAAATTCAGTTGTAGTTTTCCATTATAATTTTTTCACCATAAATCTGATTGTGATCATTTTTGTTGATCTGCATGATATCAAAAGCTGAAGTACCATCAGCTCCAGCAACTCTCGCTCTCTCTGCCACTTTGGCAATCTGCCACTTGCCACTACCCTGGCTGCTGCCCATTCCAGCTTTTCTGGACTTTTACGGATTTGGGGGGCTCCCTGATGTTGATATCCATGCTATAATAAATCATTCCGAAATGAAAGAATATGGATTACAGAGCTAAATCTAGGGGATTTAAGGCCTATCGCTGTTAAGGTACATCCCAAGGTCAATGTTTTGGCCACCAGAAAATGCCCCTGCGGTGGTAACCCGAGCATTCTAATTGCCCACCACCGCCAGCCAGGCAGATGGACCTTGCCTGGAATGGAGCACCATGGAATCCCCGTGGGTTGAGGGAACAGGCTATTTTTAGTGGGGAGCATGGCTCCTGGAACAGGAATTCAAGATGGCTGCCCATCTGGGCCACACTGACTGCACACCTACAGTAGCTATCGGCCAACCTAAGGAAAAATGCCTGCCTGTGTATGGTGTGTGTGTGTTTGTGCGTGCACGTGTGTGTGTTTATGCACGTGTGAGTGTGTGTGTGTGTGTGTGTGTGTGGTTGGGTGGGGGGGACATAGATGGCAGGTCCCCGTGGTCTGTAGTGGTGCATAGCTCAGATTGTTCCCTGGCTTTGACCTTTGGGAGGGCGACACTGTGGGTTTGTGTCTGTCAGCGAGGGAGCAGAGGAGAGCAGGGTGATTGATGAGCAGGACATCTGTGACAGGCTATAGGCCTAGGTCTACACTGCCTGTACAACTGTTGGTATCTGTAGAAAGAGAGAGAGAGAGAGAGAGAGAGAGAGAGAGAGAGAGAGAGAGAGAGAGAGAGAGAGAGAGAGAGAGAGAGAGAGAGAGAGAGAGAGAGAGAGAGAGAGAGAGAGAGAGAGAGAGAGAGAGAGAGAGAGAGAGAGAGAGAGAGAGAGAGAGAGAGAGAGAGAGAGAGAGAGAGAGAGAGAGAGAGAGAGAGAGAGAGAGAGAGAGAGAGAGAGAGAGAGAGAGAGAGAGAGAGAGAGAGAGAGAGAGAGAGAGAGAGAGAGAGAGAGAGAGTGTTATGGGATGGGCTCAATAGCTCAGCACAGTGTTTTCTGTTAGCCTAGCCCTTGGAGGCTCTTCATAGCACATTGTGTTCCTAGTGTGTGAAGAGCACTCCTTCATCGTTTGAGTTCTCCTCATACTATTTACCCTGAAATGCTCTAGGCCTAAACTGTACCCATTACAAGAGATGCCCCCTAGTGGAACATCTGGTTAACAAATCATCTTGGACCCCCCCCAAGCCCTATTTATTGTCCAGATAGGAAGTGAACGATACAGGATCCACTCAACAGGTGCGTGCCAGGGGCAGTTTATGCTGGTCCGGCTGAGAGAGAGAGAGAGAGAGAGAGAGAGAGAGAGAGAGAGAGAGAGAGAGAGAGAGAGAGAGAGAGAGAGAGAGAGAGAGAGAGAGAGAGAGAGAGAGAGAGAGAGAGAGAGAGAGAGAGAGAGAGAGAGAGAGAGAGAGAGAGAGAGAGAGAGAGAGAGAGAGGAGGGAGAGAGAGAGAGAGAGAGAGAGAGAGAGAGAGAAGTGGGTAGTGGGCAGTGGGCAGACCCCCATTTCCTCCAATAGAATAGTCTCGGCTGGACCCTAGCTGTGCCACATGGTTACAATCAACTCAGGCCCTTGAAGTGCCTCAGACCATTTTATGAGGACGCATGACATTCTTGGCTTTATTGTTACAGTAGCAGCCAGTGTTGTAGTTCTCAAGTCTGGTCTCAATTTTGTCTCGTGTCGGATCAATTTTTACTCTGCCTTGACTGAGTAAAAAACTCAAAATTATCAGCTATTATCAGCTTATCCATTCAGTGAGCACGTAAAACCACTTTGTGAGGCCAAATATATCATGAAACATCTTATTGCCTATTGAAACTTGGGCTTCCTACTAGCTCACTATTAGTAAGGGGAGATTGTAACAGTCTTTATGTCTATTATAGACATGTTTGCGCAGTGGCTAACCGTGGCTATTGGACCTAGGCTTTCAGTTTGGAAAAAAAATATTCCAACACGTTGTACCAAACTCAAAAATCAAGACAAATTGCAGAAACTTAGCATACCTTCATGCACCCAACAGAATAAAACAGGCCTGACACCATCACTATCACAATATCACCAAACGCGACAACAGTGACACATCAAAGGATGTGTGTGACAGGTTTGTGATGCTGAAGGACAGCGACCGTAATACCAGCACACTCCATGTAGGAGAGCACACTTTTTGTAAAACATACAGGGCCGACAGAAAGGCAGCAGTCACACACAGAATGATGTTAAAGGATAAGCTGGCCATTCACTCTGACATAATAAGCCAGAGTGTCCTAATCATAAGAATACAAAAACACAACCATTAGGCTAAGCATTTCCAAATCGAAATGTACAACTATTACTTCCCATTGCAAACCTATTTTTCACGTTCAGCACACAAAGTAACCGATGATCTAAAGTTTAAATGCAACAAAGTTTCACACACAGAAGTTATTTTCAAAGAGATCGCTAACAACAGCAAGCGAGCTGCAATAAAAAACACAGTTCCACGCACCGTGTTTTCGATCATTTGAAACGTAACTTCTTGTTGAAAGTTAATCTTGAAAAGGGCGAAGCTAACAAATTAGCAACAACATCCTCTTCGATAACACCTGCTGCAGCCGCTGCAAATTAGCCTAAAACAAACGCTAGTTAGACCGTGGGAAAACTATTGCTCGCTACTGCACATTTTCCATATGTTTTTCTAAAAATGGTCCCACCCATTACAAGTCAAAATGTGAGTGGTTGATTCCACTGTCACTCCACAATTCTGGCCTAATACAGTTCAATGGCAGATGCCTTCTCTCTAGCTTCTGATGGCCTAGCCAATGGCTGACTTAGCTAAATTTACAGTGGGGAAAAAAAGTATTTAGTCAGCCACCAATTGTGCAAGTTCTCCCACTTAAAAATATGAGAGAGGCCTGTAATTTTCATCATAGGTACACGTCAACTATGACAGACAAATTGAGGAAAAAAAATCCAGAAAATCACATTGTAGGATTTTTAATGAATTTATTTGCAAATTATGGTGGAAAATAAGTATTTGGTCACCTACAAACAAGCAAGATTTCTGGCTCTCACAGACCTGTAACTTCTTCTTTAAGAGGCTCCTCTGTCCTCCACTCGTTACCTGTATTAATGGCACCTGTTTGAGCTTGTTATCAGTATAAAAGACACCTGTCCACAACCTCAAACAGTCACACTCCAAACTCCACTATGGCCAAGACCAAAGAGCTGTCAAAGGACACCAGAAACAAAATTGTAGACCTGCACCAGGCTGGGAAGACTGAATCTGCAATAGGTAAGCAGCTTGGTTTGAATAAATCAACTGTGGGAGCAATTATTAGGAAATGGAAGACATACAAGACCACTGATAATCTCCCTCGATCTGGGGCTCCACGCAAGATCTCACCCCGTGGGGTCAAAATGATCACAAGAATGGTGAGCAAAAATCCCAGAACCACACGGGGGGACCTAGTGAATGTGACCAAAGTAACAAAGCCTACCATCAGTAACACACTACGCTGCCAGGGACTCAAATCCTGCAGTGCCAGATGTGTCCCCCTGCTTAAGCCAGTACATGTCCAGGCCCGTCTGAAGTTTGCTAGAGTGCATTTGGATGATCCAGAAGAGGATTGGGAGAATGTCATATGGTCAGATGAAACCAAAATAGAACTTTTTCGTAAAAACTCAACTCGTCGTGTTTGGAGGACAAAGAATGCTGAGTTGCATCCAAAGAACACCATACCTACTGTGAAGCATGGGGGTGGAAACATCATGCTTTGGGGCTGTTTTTCTGCAAAGGGACCAGGACGACTGATCCGTGTAAAGGAAAGAATGAATGGGGCCATGTATCGTGAGATTTTGAGTGAAAACCTCCTTCCATCAGCAAGGGCATTGAAGATGAAACGTGGCTGGGTCTTTCAGCATGACAATGATCCCAAACACACCGCCCGGGCAACGAAGGAGTGGCTTCGTAAGAAGCATTTCAAGGTCCTGGAGTGGCCTAGCCAGTCTCCAGATCTCAACCCCATAGAAAATCTTTGGAGGGAGTTGAAAGCCCAGCGACAGCCCCAAAACATCACTGCTTTAGAGGAGATCTGCATGGAGGAATGGGCCAAAATACCAGCAACAGTGTGTGAAAACCTTGTGAAGAAAACATTTGCCCTCTGTCATTGCCAACAAAGGGTATATATCAAAGTATTGAGAAACTTTTGTTATTGACCAAATACTTATTTTCCACCATAATTTGCAAATAAATTCATAAAATATCCTACAATGTTATTTTCTGGATTTTCTTTTCTCATTTTGTCCGTCATAGTTGACGTGTACATATGATGAAAATTACAGGCCTCTCTCATCTTTTTAAGTGGGAGAACTTGCACAATTGGAGGCTGACTAAATACTTTTTTGCCCCACTGTATCTCCCCGGAGACTACCAAAGAAAAATCCTGATTGGATATTTATTTATCTTCAGTGTTAACCCTTTCCTTTCCAACAGAAACTGAAGAGATTAAATCAGAATATCATTGAAAATAATAATATCATTAAAATATCATTGAAATATTATTGAAAAGATTAAATAGAATTTAAAACAATGTATATTTTAAACTACATTTATTTATTTTATATATCCTTAGCCCTTCTCTGAAGGCATAGAAGGCTGTCATGTAGTAATAATTTATAGTGGCTCTCTATTTGCCCTCAGCATGCATTTCTTCACCATTCTGAATGTCTAAAGAATCCATATGTTCTTCTGAAATATTAACTTTTTTTATGGTGGCAATTTGACAAAATTCCAATCATGCTCTTGAATTTGACTCGCATTTTTCTGGTCTCGGTTTTGACTCGGTCTTGGACCCTTCAACCCCCTCCTGGTCTCGGTCTTGACTCGGTCTTGGACCCTTCACCCCCCTCCTGGTCTCGGTCTTGACTCGGTCTCGCCCCGCTCTGGTCTTGGTCTTGACTCCGACTCGATTTGCTCCGGTCTTGGTCTTGAATCGGTCTCGCTTTAGGTGGTCTCGAACACAACACTGGTAGCAGCATACTCACATGCTGAAGACTGGTAGCTTACACTGTAATAAGACAGAGTTCTGCTTCCCGTTGACAAGCAGCAGGCTTCCAATATATGCCAGAGTTTTGGGAGATCTTCATAGAGATATCTTTGATATTTTGATTATATTATATGCCTCCTGTTGTACTTTCATGTGATTACTACGAATATCTCCATAAAAATGCAATTGATCGTAATCTGGAAGTATGGATTTGAATTCAAAGCAGATTTTGGGGTCATGGTGCACTCTGTTAGGCCATGGCCTTATCCAAAGACAAGAACTTGGAACATGAAATATGATCAACCACCACCACACCTCTAGCCTTTATGGTGAATATCCCTGTTTCTTTGTCATCCCAGGGCGTTAGTCCACGGAAGTTCATGAGGTCTTGTTTGTCTTGGAGATAGACTACCTCACACACTCCCCGCTCCCTGTTGTTTAACCGGTCTTCCACTCGCTCTATAAAACTGAAAAATAGCTTTTTACCTCACCAGAGGCCCTTTAAACATTCCCAGAATGCTTTGCTCTACCTCCAAGTCTGGTTCTTCTAGTCATGGCCGAGAGGCCCAAGACCTCAAAGGGCTAATAAACGGTGTTGAAGGTGTTTTTACTGTCGTCAGTAGTATTTACCATGTAAAGAGTACCTACAGCCCACAGACATAGCTCTACAGCTTGTAGAGTGCCTAACATGCCTTTGTTTGCGTCCCAAATGGCACCCTATTCCCTATGTCGTGAACTACATTTGACCAGAGCAATATGGGCCCTGGTCAAAAGTTGTGCATGACATATGGTAAAGGGTGTCATTTGGGATGCAGACTTGATCTAATTTGGGCCTAAGTAGAGGCTAAACAGGGACATTTCTCAAGTTCTCAATGGGAGTGTTGGCAGACAAAGAACAGAGAGGAGAAACTCCTGAATGAATGACTGAATGAATGAATGAATGAATGAATGAATGAATGAATGAATGAATGAATGAATGAATGAATGAATGAATGAATGAATGGATGGACACTGAAGCTGAAACTGGTTCTCGGGTAAACACTAGTCTAGCAAACGGTGCCCTGCTTAGCCCAGGCAGTCTATCTGAATGCCATTGTTATCTCCCTTCTTTTGAACCCCAATTATGAGTAACCATGGTGTCCAAAACAGAAACACAGACGTGTCCCGGACAGAGAGAGAGAGAGAGAGAAAAAAGAGAGAAAAGGAAACAAAGAGTCTCTATTTGTCTGATTAGTTGTCAGTACTGAAGGGATGATGACATGCATCGATAAGTATGCGAGCGCTTTGTGTCATAATAAATGGAGAAGGGCGAGGTGTTGAAAGAAGTAAGCTGATGTTCTAGACTGGACCATGGCTTCATATGGATGAAGTTATCAGGCTTGTCTCTGTGTTTGTCACCCTCATGTCAAGCTCGATGTCACTGTAAGACATGATTACTTAGGCTAATTGATGCACCAATTATCTGGTCATATCTTTCCTACTACTCATACACATACAGTACTTGTCATATTTCATAACAGTAGATACCATGTGCAGGCCTCCGGGCTATTTGAACTTTTGAACATACTTATGTAATGAATGTGTGTATACAGTGTGTGTGTGTGTGTGTGCCTGCGTGTGTTTTGTATGAGTAATTAATGTTTTTGTTCATGAGGATGTGTGTGTTTCTACACGTGACTCTCCAAATGCATGTGTGTGTGTGCATTTTCTATCTAACCTCTGTGCCACTCTCCGTTTCTTTCAGTGTTTCATCAGCAGGCTGTCCACAGCCCTCTGGAGCAGGGGAAGCAGGGGAAGCAGGGGGGCAGCAGCTCCATCGCCTGTCAGAACTGTGGCAAGGCCTGCAAGGGAGAGGTGCTGCGCGTGCAGAACAAACATTTCCACATCAAGTGCTTCGTCTGCAAAGGTACGTCGACCTTGATCCCTGACCTCTTATTATCTAGTCAATACATTTATCCAGTCATTTAGCAGACACTCTTATCCAGAGCGACTTAAAGGAGCAATTAGTGTTAAGTGCCTTGCTCAAGGGCACATCGACAGATGTTTCACCTCGTCGGCTTGGGGATTCGAACCAGCGACCTTTCGGTTACTGGCCCAACACTCTCACCAGATACAGATAGAAGGACACACAAAGACTGCTGACTAGTTATCATGAGCACAGGCAGTTAGCTGCTGGATTTCCTGTATTCGTGTGGGCATTGGTTATAGCAGGTGTAACATACTGTACAGGTCAGTCATCATGATTCCTACCTTATCTTACTCACCAGAGCACTACCATAGAAAAAAAAACAGGCTAGGTTAGATAGGGCAGGTCAAAGCAATCAAAGAACAAAAGGATCAGGGTTTCCTGTTTTGTCTCTTTTAGTGTGTGTGTGTGTGTGTGTGTGTGTAGCTGAAGAGTCAGCTGCTGTGATCTCATATTCAGCCCACTCTCTCCCAGTCATCTCCACTGCACTCTGTAAGGCCCCAGTTTTTCACTAGGGGCTTGTATCAGTGTGATGTTGTTATGAACACAGGCGGGGTTGCTAGGAAACTAGCAGGGTCGGGACAATGTTGGGCACTTCCTACAGTTTATCACATTTATTCTTACATCAGTGTGTAATGCCACTGGACACCCCCCGGGCATTCCAACTCACCTCTAGGAACGAGGGATGAGTAAAAAGGAGAGACGAAATAAGGAGGAGCTGAAAAATAAAGGCAGGTCTAGACTAGTGAGTGACACTGTCTAAAGAGATAATCCTCTCCGTTAGGCTTGGACGATATCCAGATTGTCATACCTTCATATCGACCTTGTGCCATACCTGGATATTCGGTAATACCGGCACTGAACACAAGGGGTGCTATCTTCAAACCTCACTGAGCCATTGTAATCCGAAGGTTAGCAATGCTAACAAGTACATGTAAAATCCCAAATAGAATGCTAACTAAATGCTAATGAATGCATTGCGTACATTTTATACAGTCTCTGACCTTAACTATTTTCAGGACAGACATCCCAGCTCATAAAGTTATACAAGTAACTCAAAAATGCTACTCACAAAACAAATATTAGACAGCAAGGCTCTTCATCCAGGAGGGGATTCTCTGCTGTTACCGGCAAGCGAAACTTGATTTTGGAAGAAGCTAACCTTCGCTAGATAGCTAACTAGCTACTAAATTAGCAAACCAAATGCAGAACTGCAGAGCATTTAGCACATTTAAGACAGTTAACTTAATATTTGTAAGATATTTAGCTGGCAAACATTTAGTTGTGAATTCCATACTTTAACTAGATCACCTGGCGTGTGCAGCACAACAGTGAGTGACTCACAAGGCTCCAGTCTCTTGTTTTTGTGTGCTTGTAAACAAACAATTATGTGACAGGTGAAATGAAGAACACGATATTCTTTATCTCCTAACATATTGCACAAGTTGACTGCAGGTATTTATTTAAAAAGTAGCTACAAATATTCAAATGTATCAAAAAACTTTCAACGGTATTGACGGTATTGAAAAACCATCCCTTAGCTATTTCAAAATACCCCGGTATACGGTATATACGGTATACCGCCCAAGCCTACTCTCCATGTTAAAATGTTTATCCCTGGTTTACTGATTCATAGTCTGGTCCGAGGGGCAATATGCTAAGTGTGAAGATCATGCACAGCGATTCTTACAGTTGCAATAATATTTTACTTCCCCCACTTTATGTTTTTGGTTTATGCCTGAAATACATGTATTCATGTTTTATTCATTTGTCAATGTGGTTTCTCATAGGAAATGTGTGAGGCTCGTTAATGAAATGTCAGGCATTTAGAGGGGGGTATTAATACCCCTTATAGACTCGACACTGACAGGGAGAGGCACCAAGGGGGGGCCGTCCACACCCCAATCCCTTACCCACCCCCCAACCCCCTAATGACAAAAAAAACCTAGAGGGTTTACCGAGACAACACCCAGCTCAACCACCCCCCTTATCAGGAAGCCTTATTTTGCCCTTCCCAGAATTCCATTGCAGGAATGCAATTTTCCATTTAATTGTCGGATTTATACTGCCAGAGTTCTTCATGTATCATGAGGTATGAGGTTGGGAGCCCGTTTAGACGATACACTTCCAGATGTTGTGGACTGACTGTACTCCAGAGTTTGAGGTTGAAGTTACTCTGAAGTCCAGATCTAGGAACAGATTACCCTACCTCTAATCTTAACCTTAACCATTAGAGGGATGAATAAACATCTGACCCTCTATCAGTGGTTGGAGGTAACTTCAACCTACTCTTGCTCCAGCCACTTTATAGGCTGCAACAGGGCCATATCAGAAAACCATCAAAGACTCCTCAGGTTGACCTGGAGGAGAATCAACCATATCAAGTATATGACCTCCCTGTCTGCCAATCGCCAATTAGAGCGACCGTGGGTGTAAGCCAGACGGCTAACGGTGCCAGTTCTGAAGGGGAAACCATTAGCGCTTTGCTAGCCAATTGTAATTAGCGTTATGCTACACATGGGTATTAATTTAATGTAACCCCCCCAGTGGCTCTGGTAGTCTGATATCATCAGGGCTAGGAGCGCTAACACAAAACAGAGCCTCAGATATAGCCCTATGCTGTTTAATCATGTTGCTTTTAGCTAGCTAATTAACTTTATGCTAGGAATGCTATCAAGTGTTGCTAGTTTTTGTCTATCTGGCACATAGTGTCCTGTTATGTCTGATTTTCTGACACCAGATTAATTAGTTAGTTAGTGAATCAACTATGTCCAAAATGAAAGATACACTGAGACCGTTGTCTGGCAGAACATTGAGGAGATTTTTATCCCTCGCCTGTTTTTGCTCTCCTGAAGATGATAACATCACAAAAGCATTTTCACACAAGTGGGAATTGACTACTGCCAGCAAAACTGTGGACACCCGATCTTACTATACAAGCTTACAGGCCGATGAGCTTTAAACACATAGACCTATGGAAAAACAGGCAGGCTATCAATGTCATTATTAACCCATCCAAATAGATTCCTTCCTAGAACTGTTGGTGTTGGACAGTAAATATACACTAACAACCACATGTGATGGGGTCTATTTAACAGTATGAGGCTGTAGGGAGGGAACAGGGGGAAGAGAGAGGGGAACAGGGAAACAATAGCAGCTGTTTTAGATGTTCTCAATGGGGTGTTGGCTCTTGGCCTCTCTGTTCTCTCGTTGCTTGACCAGAACCTTTGTAGCTCGGGTGCTTTTTTTTGTCACTCAGGGATGGGATAGTGACCTCACCCCACGCTCACACATACCACCAACGCCCACCCCTTTAGACCAGAAACAGGTCCAGGGTCTAGTGCTTGTTCCATAGGGGTCCTTCTGGAACAGGTCTAGATTGGAATGGAATGGAATGTACTCATAGGGATAGTACAGTAGGCATAGGCTGTTGGGTAGGGCCCAGAAGTTTTCCTGTTCAGGACAACTAAGGACCCTGAACATAGGCTACTGTAGACTGTAGAAAACGTCAGGTTTTCTCCTGTTCTATGTCAGGGTCTGTGAACAGAGAGAGGAGAAAATCCGATGTACAAACATGATGTAATACCCCGTGGAAACAGATAATAGACAGACCCATGCTAGCTTGCCTCTCCTACATTGTCTTAGAAGTCTGCTAGCAATTTAGCTCCACTGAGTAGGAGAAAAGTCTCACCTTGAAATTAGTTTCTGTTTCTCATGTCAAAATTATCAACCATGGGCAAAACTATCGACCATACTCTCCACACCAATCCTTTTGGCGTGACTGCCACCTAGCATTTTATTCTGTCAAGGACATACACGCATGGCCAGTCATACAACCACCCAGGCACACACACACTGTAAAATACAAAGGGGCTTTTACAAGGGACTGCCGACAAGGTCACACACACATATTGACATACACATTGCACACAGTACATACTGTATATATTTAATAGCAGCAGCATATTGAGGCTTAACCAGATGTCCGGGTTGGCTGTTGTGTCCATTTAAATTTCCACTGCAAGATCAGGATAGGTAATTAGATTAGCCCCAAATTACATCTAAATGACATGCGATTTCATTAGCATCCTGTGGTCTGGTGCTGTTCAGCTTTCTAAAAGGTAATTTGCGCGTAGCACGGACATGCACACACACGCATGCGCGCACACACACACACACACACACACACACACACACACACACACACACACACACACACACACACACACACACACACACACACACACACACACACACACACACACACAGACAGACAGACAGAGGCAGACTGAGGCAGTGTTTCTACAGTCCAGACTATTGATAGTTCCATGTTAGCCTTCAAAACAGGCCTCTCCAACCAGGGAATTGTATGCACACAGACCCGGTCTGATTCATTTGTTGATGAGCTGCTCAGGTGTGTGTGTCAGTGTGTATTATTTTCACTAAGGAAATCTGATGGTTAGGAAACATTATAAAACATGTCAAAGGAGCATTTCAACAGACATATCTACACAAATTGGAAAATCCCTGAATACCTACAGCAGTTCAGGGCACATTCAAAAAGCGTCTTAGAGTAGGACTGCTGATCTATGATCAGTTTTGTCTTTTAGATCATAATGAATAAGATTATATGGACGGGGGCAGGGAACTGATCCTAGATTAGCTTTATGAATACAGGCCCTGATATGGGCAAGTATAGGATTCAACTAGTTGGATGTTGAAGTACACCTCAAAGTGTCTTCTTCCCTTTAATCATCTGTTATACAACCCAATAAATGACTCAGTTTTAAGTCTTAAGTCTCCCTGTGAATGACCTTGAAGCAATTTTACAATAGACAGAGAGGTTTCTTAGTATTTCTCTCAGCAGGAAATTGATGAATTAGGTGGAGGAAAGCACTCTGATTTCACATAGTGTACAGAGCGGAATCCTCCGAGGAGATATCCTGAGTGCCATTATTATTTAAATAGCTTCCCTTTCCATTTTCCCTTCATGCTACATTAGATAACCTTTCACAAATGGGATGTTCTGAGGATAGGGAGTTTTGGGCCTCGCAAACTGGCATTAGTCTATTGTATTCTGTATTGTATTGGAGCTCAGTTGGTAGAGCATGGCGCTTGTAACGCCAGGGTTGTGGGTTCGTTTCCCACGGTGGGCCAGTATGAAAATGTATGCACTCACTAACTGTAAGTCGCTCTGGATAAGAGCGTCTGCTAAATGACTAAAATGTAAATAATAGTATTGTCAGGACTCTGCTGAATGTAGACTCTTGTTGACTGGCTATAAACAGGCAGTATAATGAAGGATTGAGATGTGTGTGTTTGTGTCTGTGCTAGAGCTGGGACGATAAAGGGCAATTCCACGATAATGGAATTGTGGTATTTTTTGAATATGTGTGTGGGGGGGATGTTTTTATTCATGTAAGCTACACTGTCCCGCAAAATCACCCTGTTGTCCCGCATTTGGGATTTTAAATGTGCTCACCTTAGTGTGTGTGTCTGGTTGTGGCTCTGTTTTTCCCCAGCTTCCTGTTTTTATTCAGCCACCACAAGCGGAAGGTCATCTATATTAATGCCTCTCTCTTACACAATGCGCTCATACCAATAATTAATGAGACATGGGTCTTGGTGTGTGTGTGTATGTATGTGTGTTTGTGTGTGTGTGTTTGTGTGTGTGTGTGTGTGTGTGTGTGTGTGTGTGTGTGTGCTGTCTACCTCTAGAGCATCATTCCATTTCTGCTTGATGTCAACGCTCTGACTATGATTAGTGATAGTGTTAAGAGGTTGAGTGTTCTGTAATATTGGAGATGTCATATCTAGGCTGCGGGCTAGAGCAGTGTTTCCCAACTCCGGTCCTCCAGTACACCCAACAGCACACATTTGTTGTAGCCCTGGACAAACTCATCAAGGTCTTGATGTTTAGCTGACAAGTTTAATCAGGTGTGTTTGTCCGGGGCTACAACAGAAATGTGTGCTGTTGGGGGTACTCGATGACTGGAGTTGGAAACCGCTGGGCTAGAGCAGGGTTTCCCAAACTTGGTCCTGGGGCCCCCCCTGGGTGCACATTTTGTTTTTTTGCCCTAGCACTACACAGCTGGTTCAATTAACCAACTCATCATCAAGCTTTGATTATTTGAATCAGTTTGGTAGTGCTAGGGCAGAAACCAAAACATGCACCCAGGGGGGGCCCCAGACAGAGTGTGGGAAAACCTTACCTAGCGCACTAGTGGGGCTGCAGTTCCCACATAAAACTATAGAATTCTGTAGTAAACTATACAAGACTGTAGAATACTAAACTATACACTGTAGTATCCCTCTAACATAAGTAGTACTTACTATAAAATGTGTAGTATAGTGTAGAATACTATAGTAAATACAGTGGGGGGAAAAAGTATTTAGTCAGCCACCAATTGTGCATGTTCTCCCACTTAAAAAGATGAGAGAGGCCTGTAATTTTCATCATAGGTACACAAAATGAGAAGAAAAAAAATCCAGGAAATCACATTGTAGGATTTTTTATGAATTTATTTGCAAATTATGGTGGAAAATAAGTATTTGGTCAATAACAAAAGTTTCTCAATACTTTGTTATATACCCTTTGTTGGCAATGACACAGGTCAAACGTTTTCTGTAAGTCTTCACAAGGTTTTCACACACTGTTGCTGGTATTTTGGCCCATTCCTCCATGCAGATCTCCTCTAAAGCAGTGATGTTTTGGGGCTGTCGCTGGGCAACACGGACTTTCAACTCCCTCCAAAGATTTTCTATGGGGTTGAGATCTGGAAACTGGCTAGGCCACTCCAGGACCTTGAAATGCTTCTTACGAAGCCACTCCTTCGTTGCCCGGGCGGTGTGTTTGGGATCATTGTCATGCTGAAAGACCCAGCCACGTTTCATCTTCAATGCCCATGCTGATGGAAGGAGGTTTTCACTCAAAATCTCACGATACCTCGCCCCATTCATTCTTTCCTTTACACGGATCAGTCGTCCTGGTCCCTTTGCAGAAAACAGCCCCAAAGCATGATGTTTCCACCCCCATGCTTCACAGTAGGTATGGTGTTCTTTGGATGCAACTCAGCATTCTTTGTCCTCCAAACACGACGAGTTGAGTTTTTACCAAAAAGTTCTATTTTGGTTTCATCTGACCATATGACATTCTCCCAATCCTCTTCTGGATCATCCAAATGCACTCTAGCAATCTTCAGACGGGCCTGGACATGTACTGGCTTAAGCAGGGGGACACGTCTGGCACTGCAGGATTTGAGTCCCTGGCGGCGTAGTGTGTTACTGATGGTAGGCTTTGTTACTTTGGTCCCAGCTCTCTGCAGGTCATTCACTAGGTCCCCCCGTGTGGTTCTGGGATTTTTGCTCACCGTTCTTGTGATCATTTTGACCCCACGGGTGAGATCTTGCGTGGAGCCCCAGATCGAGGGATATTATCAGTGGTCTTGTATGTCTTCCATTTCCTAATAATTGCTCCCACAGTCATAGTTGACGTGTACCTATGATGAAAATTACAGGCCTCTCTCATCTTTTTAAGTGGGAGAACTTGCACAATTGGTGGCTGACTAAATACTTTTTTTCCCCACTGTACTACAGTATTATATGCAAAAAACACTGCAGTAAATACTACAGTAATGTTCGCAAAAACACTACAGTCCGCAAAAACAAGACACTTTTTAAACTATAGTAAATACTACAGTATTTAATTTGCATATACCCTGCCCATTCCCCTCCCCCATTTCACCATTTGTGCCACCCATAAGTCAGAAACCTACATGCCAAGTATAGACCATATATTGTGTTCCCTACAAGGTTATACAAAAAGAGCAGAAGCTCATAATTATCCATTCAGACACCAGTCTACCTACCTACAGGTTATGGAAAATGTGCTATTTTAGGATTTCACCAGTAGGTTTTCTCAAAGAGAAAGCCTCCACTTCTACATCAAAGATAATAAAACAAAAACACTGTAATGAAAATACTACAGTAATGTCTGCAAAACACTACAGTGAATACTATAGCATTTATAAAATAGTATGCTATAGTATTTTTTCATGTGGGATTGGCCTAGGTAGGAATCCCAAATAGTTATTGAGACTAAGTTATTGTATTTCTCACTCCAGCAAAGTCAGTAGCTACTTCCTTTACATACATTCCATCCTAAACGGTACAGGAAACCTAATATACTGCAACATAATATCACATGGCTTTTTTCTCTCAAGCATTAGGCTACACACCCTCATGTACACACACCCCTTACCACCACACAAGAGTTCAATAGGTCAGAGGCCTTTGAGTCATACACACACACACACACACACACACACACACAACTGTGAGCATCCAGTTTCCACTATGCATGTATAATGGAGGTCACACTGCTTGCTTAGCGAGTAACACTTCCTTCTGATTCGGCTCACACCGAGGCTCGAACCCAGGACCTCTGCTTTGCTAGCACAAGTGACCGCACTCCCGAAGCGTCTTACCAGACGGCGCCACCGAAAAAGTAACAATTCGGCAGCGCAAGTGGCGACACTTCAAGCTGAGCAGTAAGTTTCACACATCTCCAAGTGCTACAAATGCTCCATATCATAAGTCAATGCCCTTGACAGACTAGTAATACTAACCATGAGCTAACTCATGCGGTTGAGTGTGACACGTTTTTGATGGATTTTATCTTAGAATGATGAAGTCTCTTCTTTAGGGAGTCATTGAAAGTCTTTGGGTTGGGCCTAAGCTCACTCTTGTTGTGTGTTTCATCAACTTGCCATTTGTGAAAAGGCTCATTGATTAAACAAGGTAGCCTATGCTTGAAAAGTCTATTCTTCGTTTGTCAGCTCTCCACCCAGTGTGTTGTGTTCTTTGACAGCCTTATTGTGCGTACGGGATTAAAGCACATCCTAACAACACTTGATTTGATTGGATCTGATTCCATAAGGGCAGCAGCAGGAAGGGGAGCAAGTGGTGAATTTGATCAAGCTGCTTTGACACATGAGAAAGGAACAAGGGATAAGAGATAAATGAAGGAGAGATGAGAGGAAGAACGCTTGACAATTTCCATTAGTGGAGAGGAGAGGAGAGGAGAGTACAAGCCACATCCTCTCTCTGTTCTGTACTGAATTCTGGGGATTATGTGATGGCAAACTGGGTTAACAGTTGCATAATGCACTCCGCTCAACACACCCTGAGAAGAACTGAAGCATTTAGAACAGTCCTTTACATTTGTCTGATTGAAGATAGTGCACATCATCATTTAGGCACTGATTTTTACAAGGAACCGGTAATCTGAAATGTTAATATGTTCTCAGCACTTCTCTTCTGCCTTCTTCAGCCTTCTCTAGCCTTCTCTCCTCTCTTCATTAGCGCTTCTCTCACCTCTATTTTTAGAGACAGATAGTAGGCCTATTTAGAGTGTCATCATGCTGGCTGTCCTGCCTGGTTACTGAAAGCGATATATTACTCATATTTATTATTACTCAGTCATTTATGAACCTATGCCAGTGCTACTTGCCATGTTTAGGACTGGTGTTTATTTCTTTTCAATGGGTGATGACAATCAAAATCATTATCTTCACCGTCATATCTTGATCATTTCCAGTCTTCTTCTCTGAATCATCCCCCAGCCAACTCCATGTCCTTTCTACTAGGTCACAGGTCACACAAGGATGTTTGATGAGTCTATGTTGGTGCCAGTGTGTCCCGAACTTCACATTCTCTGGCACAGGGAGTAGAGGCAGAGGGGATAGGCTTCTATCTGTTACATACCAGAACATACCAGATCAGAGCCCTTCAATCAGAGAGTCCAGAGTCCTGACTGCAAACCAGAACTCATCCTTCCCAGCCTAAATCCAACCCCTTAATCTTACCTCCATGTTTGGCCCAATCCCAATCCCGTACGGGAATTCTGTCCACTGGTTCCTCATTGAAAGTTGCATCATACCGCAGTATAGTCTGCTGAGGTATGCTGTGACATGTTTGGGTGAGTCGCAGTGCTTGCCGTTAATGCTAATTTAAAACACCAGAGGGCGTCTTTGAGCACAGCTACTACATCTAGTCTTTTGTTTAATCATTATTTTATTAACGAAAACACAAAGATGTTGATGAACAAATACTGTATATGCTTCTTTCTATTGATATACAGTATATACATCATGACCTATTATAAGGTTGTTTTGATTATAATGTGGATTATAATAAATTGTCATATTTGTAGAGGGTTGATGCATTTTCGTCAAATCAGGTCTGTGCTATTGAGTTAGAAATGTCAAATTTTAGAATGTGTCAGGTGAACTGTTGTGTCCTCATATTTTGGTCTGATAATTTCGTTCAAGCATTTGTTATAAAAAGCAGTAACAAAAGGAGCCTTGAATAATGAAACAATAAATGAACTGCAACATGTTGGCTAAAGCAGTAGCAATGACGAATGCATGCGACTGTTTTTTTCTTGGCTGTACTATTATTTTATTTGTTGTGTTGTTCCAAATGGTCATGAATTTCCTTCTCCCTGCTGCCAATCGCCAGATATCTCAATTCTTATTAGCCAATGCCCATTAAGTGATGGGGTCCTTCTCACAGGCATTGCAGCTTCGAAGTAGTCTACAAGTGAAGACAGACCGATGCAAAGGCGTGTGTCCTTCTTATCGAATTCGGAGGCGCATATTGAAGATTTTAGAAGAACTGTCCACATTTACTTTTTGTCAGCCAACAAGTTGAGTAGGCCTAACGAACAGCAAAAGTACTAGCCTATGTCAATCTGTTATCCCGCATAGTAGAAAAATTTACCTATTATATTGGTCAGTTTGTAAATAAATATTCCAAACATACTCTGGGACAGTTGTGGGATGGGATAGATGCCAAATTAATACAACCACTGTTCTTTTAAAAGCAATGAGGCTGATGCAACAGATCAGAACCTTTAGCTTAAAGTGTTGATAAACTATTAGGCTATTTCTTCACATTATAAGTACAGCAATGCGCACAGTGCAGTAAGAGAAAATGTTCCAAAATGCAATTAGCGGGAAAACACCATTCTCAAAAGTGCACCGCAAATGTGAGCGGTTTCATATGACATATGAAAATATCCTTCAGATATGTAGAAATTGGAAGATCTAAAGACGCATCAACAAGCATGGGTTGTCAATATGACTAGGATTGTGTCTTTGGCTGCTGGACAACGGAAGAAAGCTGAGAACATGAGAGAAATACTGGTTTCAATTGCATATGAGGAAGTGTTTATAAAATAATCCCCTTAACAATCCTATGGTCGGTACATGGTAAGACGTGCCTCATAAAATGACAAAAACCGTCAGGGTTTGAAAAAATTACGTTTATGGTTAAATAGTCTCAACATGTTGACTGCCTCCGCTCAGATTGCAAGGTGGGTGACACAGGCACTGGCCTTTCTCTATCAGAACAACAGTGACTCAAGAATGTCGACAGAATCAAGCCTTTAGATATGAATAATGGTCCTACATTATCTTTGTCAAACATGACTGGGGTTTAGCCTATATATGTAATTAAAAGTCTCATTAAAGTTTGGCTACATTTTCAGGCACCTCATGTCAGCATAGGTCTGGACATGACAGACTGTAGCCGATTATTATGTGTATGATAATAAATTGACATATTTTTAGGGGTTGATGAAGTTTTCGTTAGCGAAAATCAGGTCTGTGATATTGAGTTAGAAATGTAAAGCTAGCCAATACGCATAGGCTATCACCTACACTTTGACATGTAGGCTAATTATTTATGTACATTTACAAACTTATGTTCTTCTTGAAAGAATAGCTACTGTTTTTCGGTTTTCAAATCAATGTAATTGGCTTTTTTGGTTAATGGCCTTGGTGCCCTGGCAGATTAAGCACCTCTTGGCCAAATGGCATTGCCCCTACAATCATGAAATTCCAGGCTATACCTAAAACATCCATTTCAAGTCCCTAAAAATATAAATCAACTCAGCAAGTCTATTGTCCTGCTGGTAGCGCATCAAGGGTGGATGGCTTCTTTTGTATCCCAATAATAGGTTAGGCTGCCGAACGATTTACACCTGGCCCGAGGTTGATGCATCGGCAGCTGTGAACTCTGCAGCATGCTTCAGAAAACCGAGGTGAATGTGACTGTACATCAAATGTTGCAATGGTAAAACATTTGATAGCTATATTTTTCGCCTGACACGATAACTTTGCCTACTCTTAATTCTTGCGTTATATGTCGGCATGGATATTGAATGATGTGATAGGCATTGCACTGAATCATACAGTATTATATAATATTACCGTTATATCAACACACTCATCACTCCTGTTCAACAACTCTAAATCGCTTTTGCATGCGCTCCAAATGGATAACTTGAAATAACATATAGGTTCAATCAAATCAAATCAAACTTTACATGTGCCGAATACAACAGGTGTAGACCTTACAGTGAAATGCTTACTTACAAGCCCTTAACCAACAATGCAGTTCAAGAAAGAGAAAATATTTACTAAATAAACTAAAGTAAAAAATAATAAAAAGTAACACAATAAAAGAACAATAACGAGGCTATATACAGGGGGTACCGGTACCGAGTCAATGTGCGGGGGTACAGGTTAGTCGAGGTAATTTGTACATGTAGGTAGGGGTAAAGTGACTATACATAGATAATAGACAGCGGGTAGCAGCAGTGTAAAAACAAATGGGGGGGGTCAATTTAAATAGTCTGGGTGGCCATTTGATTAATTGTTCAGCAGTCTTATGGCTTGGGGATAGAAGCTGTTAAGGAGCCTTTTGGTCCTAGACTTGGCGCTCCGGTACCGCTTGCCGTGCGGTAGCAGAGAGAACAGGCTATGACTTGGGTGACTGGAGTCTTTGACAATTTTTTGGGCTTTCCTCTGACACCGCCTAGTATATACAGTTGAAGTCGGAAGTTTACATACACTTAGGTTGGAGTCATTAAAACTAATTTTTCAACCACTCCACAAATGTCTTGTTAACAAACTATAGTTTGCCAAGTCGGTTAGGACATCTACTTTGTGCATGACACAAGTAATTTTTTCAACAATTGTTTACAGACAGATTATTTCGCTTATAATTCACTGTATCACAATTCCAGTGGGTCAGAAGTTTACATACACTAAGTTGACTGTGCCTTTAAACAGCTTGGAAAATTACAGAAAATGATGTCATGACTTTAGAAGCTTCTGATAGGCTAATTGACATCATTTGAGTCAATTGGAGGTGTACCTGTGGATGTATTTCAAGGCATACCTTCAATCACAGTGCCTCTTTGCTTGACATCATGGGAAAATCAAAGGAAATCAGCCAAGACCTCAGAAATAACATTGTAGACCTCCCCAAGTATGGTTCATCCTTGGGAGCAATTTCCAAATGCTTGAAGATACCACGTTCATCTGTACAAACAATAGTACGCAAGTATAAACACCATGGGATCACGCAGCTGTCATACCGCTCAGGAAGGAGAGGCGTTCTGTCTCCTAGAGATGAATGTACTTTGGTGTGAAAAGTGCAAATCAATCCCAGAACAACAGCAAAGGACCTTGTGAAGATGCTGAAGGAAACAGGTACAAAAGTATCTATATCCACAGTAAAACGAGTTCTATATCGATATAACCTAAAAGGCCGCTCAGCAAGGAAAAAGACACTGCTCCTAAACCGCCATAAAAAAGACTGACTACGGTTTGCAGCTGCACATGGGGACAAAGATCGTACTTTTTGGAGAAATGTCCTCTGGTCTGATGAAACAAAAATAGAACTGTTTGGCCATAATGACCATCGTTATGTTTGGAGGAAAAAGGGGGTTGCTTGCAAGCCGAAGAACACCTTCCCAACCGTGAAGCACGGGGGTGGAAGCATCATGCTGTGGGGGTGCTTTTCTGCAGGAGGGACTGGTGCACTTCACAAAATAGATGGCATCATGAGGAAGGAAAATTATGTGGATATATTGAACCAACATCTCAAGACATCAGTCAGGAAGTTAAAGCTTGGTGGCAAATGGGTCTTCCAAATGGACAATGACCCCAAGCATACTTACAAAGTTGTGGCAAACTGGATTAAGGACAACAAAGTCAAGGTATTGGAGTGGCCATCACAAAGCCCTGACCTCAATCCTATAGAATATTTGTGGGCAGAACTGAAAATGTGTGTGCGAGCAAGGAGGCCTAAAAACCAGACTCAGTTACACCAGCTCTGTCAGGAGGAATGGGCCAAAATTCACCCAACTTATTGTGGGAAGCTTGTGGAAGGCTACCCGAAACGTTTGACCCAAGTTAAACAATTTAAAGGCAATGCTACCAAATACTAATTGAGTGTATGTAAACTTTTGACCCACTGGGAATGTGATGAAAGAAATAAAAGCTGAAATAAATCATTCTTTCTACTATTATTCTGACATTTAACATTCTTAAAATAAAGTGGTTATCCTAACTGACCTAAAACAGGGAATTTAACTAGGATTAAATGTCAGGAATTATGAAAAACAGAGTTTAAATGTATTTGGCTAAGGTGTATGTAAACTTCCGTCTTCAACTGTAGGTCCTGGATGGCAGGAAGCTTGGCCCTAGTGATGTACTGGGCCATACACACTACTCTCTGTAGCGCCTTATGGTCAGATGCCGAGCAGTTGCCATACCAGGCGGTGATGCAACCGCTTAGGCAGGTTACATTCGCTTCCTTGGGCACAGGGACAATGGTGGTCTGCTTGAAACATGTAGGTATTACAGACTCGGTCAGGGAGAGGTTGAAAATGTCAGTGAAGACACTTGCCAGTTGGTCCGCGCATGCATTGAGTACACGTCCTGGTAATCCGTCTGGCCTCGCGGCTTTGTGAATGTTGACCTGTTTAAAGGTCTTGCTCACATCGGCTACTGAGAGCGTTATCACACAGTCATCCGGAACAGCTTGTGCTCTCATGCATGCTTCAGTGTTGCTTGCCTCGAAGCAAGGAGGCCTACAAAAACTTAGTCCAGTTCGAGGTGAGTAATCGCTGTTCTGATGTCCAGAAGTTATTTTCGGTCATAAGAGATGGTAGCAGCAACATTATGTACACAATAAGTTACAAAATAAGTTACAAACAACGTGAGAAAATGAACAAAATAGCACAGTTAATCGAAAGGAAAATGTGATTATTTATTAGCCTAGTGGTTATTTTAGTAAATATGTAAATTAGGCCTCATGTAAAATCATTGTCAAAAACGCAAGAGATACTGTTGTATGTAGGTCTAGATTATTTATGGGTTGATCATATAGAAATGTAAAAACATTATTTGAACAACTCCAAAGCAATTGCCTG
Organism: Coregonus clupeaformis; assembly: GCF_020615455.1. Classification (NCBI taxonomy): domain Eukaryota; kingdom Metazoa; phylum Chordata; class Actinopteri; order Salmoniformes; family Salmonidae; genus Coregonus; species Coregonus clupeaformis. The sequence continues at coordinate 1,780,904 of NC_059210.1, read as the reverse complement.
TCTATGGCGCAGGAACCACTGACTCGCCGCCCTTTTCTATAATCAAGACACCTGCTGGTAACTCTTAACTGTTAGAACATCATATGAGGTCTCCAAAATATCTGTCGACTAGGTGGAACTCTTATGACTGGAGAGGCTTCATGCATAGCTTCACGCATAGCAAGTTATGGTATTAAGACTATACAGGAAGCACTCTTAGGCCTACAGCTCAATGGTGGTTATACAAGGCTACTACTATAAGAAGCCTTATAATGATAATGACATTACTTATTATAATGATGATCATAATAATTGTAATAATAACAATGAGACGGAGATCAAGAAAAATGAGGGTATAGGAGCTAGAGCTGCTTGCATATTATGTGTGACAAACAGGTGGTGTTAGATTACACTATTATTTTTTCTACTGGTTTGGAACAGTGTAAACAACACTAAATAAATGTTAAGTAATACCAGAGAGTCTGTTCTAATGGGGAAAAAAATTGTAAAGCCTTTATTACAGCGTAGCAAAGATTAAAATCTGCCGGATTTGTGAAATTGCTTTATCTGACATTTTGCAGTTGTGTGAGGCTTGGTGCTCACAGAATCACTAGGCTATTAAACAAACACTCAAACAGGCAACAGAAGCAGGATCTGTCTCATTCCTGTAGATATACTCTACCAGTCAAAAGTTTGGACACACCTACTCATTCAAGGGTTTTTCTTTATTTTTACATTGTAGAAAAGTAGTGAAGACATCAAAACTATGAAATAACACATATGGAATCATGTAGTAACCAAAAAAGTGTTAAACAAATCAAAATGTATTTTATATTTGAGATTTTTCAAATAGCCACACTTTGCCTTAAAAACAGCTTTGCACACTCTTGGCATTCTCTCAACCAGCTTCATGAGGTAGTCACCTGGAATGCAATTCAATTAACAGGTGTGCCTTCTTAAAAGTTAATTTGTGGAATTTGTTTCCTTCTTAATGCGTTTGAGCCAATCAGTTTTGTTGTGACAAGGTAGGGTTGGTATACAGAAGATAGCCCTATTTGGTAAAAGACCAAATCCATATTATGGCAAGAACAGCTCAAATAAGCAAAGAGAAATGACAGTCCATCATTACTTTAAGACATGAAGGTCAGTCAATATGGAAAATTTCAAGAACTTTGAAAGTGTAGTCGCAAAAACCATCAAGCGCTATGATGAAACTGGCTCTCATGAGGACCGCCACAGGAATGGAAGACCCAGAGTTACCTCTGCTGCAGAGGATATGTTCATTAGAGTTACAATCCTCAGAAATTGCAGCCCAAATGAATGTTTCACAGAGTTCAAGTAACAGACACATCTCAACATCAACTGTTCAGAGGTGACTGCATGAATCAGGCCTTCATGGTCGAATTGCTGCAAAGAAACCACTACTAAAGTACACCAATAAAAATAAGAGACTTGCTTGGGCCAAGAAACACAAGCAATATACATTAGACTGGTGGAAATATGTCCTTTGGTCTGGAGTCCAAATTGGATGGCGCGCTGAAGATTGTTTCAGAACCGTGGACAGCTTAAATTTTCAGCAAAGGGCTGAGTGACTCACTCATTTGTGGCTTTCGTACAATATAAGTTATACTACAAAGTAGGGTTAAAGACACATTATTTCTGATCTTCTTTAGCATACCCAGTCTCTCTCTCGCTACAGCTCATTTCGTTCGAATTATTATGTGCATTAAAATAAATTGACATTTTTTATGGGTTGATACATTTTTCATTAGGGAAAATCAGGTCTGTGCTATTGAGTTAGAAATGTAAAACTTTAGAAGACTTAAGCCACAATTACATTACAAGTCTACCCTTTTTGGCCATTAGGCTACGCTTTACAATAGGACTCAACTCTGACTGACCGCAGCATCTATCTGTAGTCTAAACTGTGGCACAAATTGGGGGATATTTCACACCTAGCTGAGCTATTAGACTATCCCCTTGTAAATTAATGGAGGTGTGAATGTTTCTGTCTGAGCGTTTCTCTACTCTTGCACTAGAGTCCTGCATCGGGCAAAAAAATCAGCTGGCGGGTGGTCCCGGAGTTGAGAGAGAACTTGGTTAAATACAATGGCGCAATTACACTTGACATGTGGATGCCGATTTTTTTTTAAATAGGATACTTTTGCCTTACAGTCCATTACATAAACAAAGTGTGGGTGCTCATGGAGAGGGCACTAGTTACCACAGAGTTGGACAGTTCCCAGCTCAAAACTGCAGATAATATAAGGCCAGCTATTGTGAAAGAATACTTGTGGATCTTGTTGATTTCCTCTATTGCTTCAAAGAGGCCACACTCACCTTGGAGGCAAGCAAACAGCCTACTTCACCTGGTAATTAGGTCGTTCCAAAGGATAAAGAGTCACCTACAGATTGATTTGTGGTGTCAGAGAGAAGCCAGCTGCGAGCCTGCAACCAGGCACGGTGGATGACATCTTCTTCCTGCACAGCAATTTGAAGAAATCAGAGTAATGAATGGACTGTTTTTTAAGTTATTGTTTTAGTAGCTTTATTTGTTGGCTAGTATTATAAGGCTCTTTCAAAGCATTTTGAGTTGTCAATGTGCCACAATGCATTGTGAAAATTAAAATGTATTGTTCTTAATTCATGACATGGTTTCTGTTTAGCCAAATGTTGAATAGATATGCAGACATTCATTCATGCAGAAAAATGAATAATAGCCTACTGTCGGTAGTCATAAAAACAATTAGGCTAAATCAATTGATGTTATTTTGTTGGATAATGGATCGGCTCTTGGAACTCATAAGAGGCAGCTTCTTTCTTCAATATAATCATTAATTCAGAAGGTTAAACCCATAGGTCTTAGGCCCGCAGTAAATGAAATTAGATTACCAGGTTTATTTTTCATTAGGTTATAATAATCCATGCCTTCTGGGAATGTTATCAAGTCCAAAAGTTATGGGCGGAGTTAAAAAGTTGGTTGTCAGTATTACAATGGAAATGTACTTTTATTCTCTGTCAGCATATTTCAAGACATGTCATATGAGTGTGCAGTGAGATACCCGATGGGTTGGATGATACTTTTCTTGTCAATCATCTTGAAAAAATATATACTTTAAAACTGGAAATCAACCAATTCTCCATCATTAACACAATGGAAAGGCCAAATGCTTTATTATCTAAATGTTGTAAGTGCGTGGGCAACTGAGAGAAACAAAATGGTGCAGTTTGAGGCTATTTGGTGGAGAGTAATGCAGGACCTGGAGATGGGGGTGTGAGCAAGTGGTTCTGACTAGGTGTGATGTAGTTGGTGCTTGTGTGATGTTGTCGTTTGTATGTTTTGCATTGTAAAAAAAAATATAGGAACAATTACAGCTCCCAAATCTGATTATTAATTATGGATTTATTGGATTTATTTAGTTTACATTCTTCATTGTAACCACAATTTCACAAATAATTGAACACATACAGTGAGGGAAAAAAGGATTTGATCCCCTGCTGATTTTGTACGTTTGCCCACTGACAATGAAATGATCAGTCTATAATTTTAATGGTAGGTTTATTTGAACAGTGAGAGACAGAATAATTTTTTTTTTAAACGCCTGTCAAAAAATATTATAAATTGATTTGCATTTTAATGAGGGAAATAAGTATTTGACCCCCTCTCAATCAGAAAGATTTCTGGCTCCCAGGTGTCTTTTATACAGGTAACGAGCTGAGATTAGGAGCACACTCTTAAAGGGAGTGCTCCTAATCTCAGTTTGTTACCTGTATAAAAGACACCTGTCCACAGAAGCAATCAATCAATCAGATTCCAAACTCTCCACCATGGCCAAGACCAAAGAGCTCTCCAAAGATGTCAGGGACAAGATTGTAGACCTACACAAGGCTGGAATGGGCTACAAGACCATCGCCAAGCAGCTTGGTGAGAAGGTGACAACAGTTGGTGCGATTATTCGCAAATGGAAGAAACACAAAAGAACTGTCAATCTCCCTCGGCCTGGGGCTCCATGCAAGATCTCACCTCGTGGTGTTGCAATGATCATGAGAACGGTGAGGAATTAGCCCAGAATTACATGGGAGGATCTTGTCAATGATCTCAAGGCAGCTGTGACCATAGTCACCAAGAAAACAATTGGTAACACACTACGCCGTGAAGGACTGAAATCCTGCAGCGCCCGCAAGGTCCCCCTGCTCAAGAAAACACATATACAGGCCCATCTGAAGTTTGCCAATGAACATCTGAATGATTCAGAGGAGAACTGGGTGAAAGTGTTGTGGTCAGATGAGACCAAAATCTAACTCTTTGGCATCAACTCAACTCACGGTGTTTGGAGGAGGAGGAATGCTGCCTATGACCCCAAGAACACCATCCCCACCGTCAAACATGGAGGTGGAAACATTATGCTTTGTGGGTGTTTTTCTGCTAAGGGGACAGGACAACTTCACCACATCAAAGGGACGATGGACGGGGCCATGTACCGTCAAATCTTGGGTGAGAACCTCCTTCCCTCAGCCAGGGCATTGAAAATGGGTCGTGGATGGGTATTCCAGCATGACAATGACCCAAAACACACGGCCAAGGCAACAAAGGAGTGGCACAAGAAGAAGCACATTAAGGTCCTGGAGTGGCCTAGCCAGTCTCCAGACCTTAATCCCATAGAAAATATGTGGAGGGAGCTGAAGGTTCGAGTTGCCAAACGTCAGGCTCGAAACCTTAATGACTTGGAGAAGATCTGCAAAGAGGAGTGGGACAAAATCCCTACTGAGATGTGTGCAAAACTGGTGGCCAACTACAAGAAACATCTGACCTCTGTGATTGCCAACAAGGGTTTTGCCACCATGTACTAAGTCATGTTTTGCAGAGGGGTCAAATACTTATTTCCCTCATTAAAATGGAAATCAATTTATAACATTTTTGACATGCGTTTTTCTGGATTTCTTTGTTGTTATTCTGTCTCTCAATGTTCAAATAAACCTACCATTAAAATTATAGACTGATCATGTCTTTGTCAGTGGGCAACGTACAAAATCAGCAGGGGATCAAATACGTTTTTCCCTCACTGTACACACACACAACATGAGCAGATTAACTTGGTCAAAACATTTCTTTATTAAAGACGATCAGAAAGAATGTTGGTACTTATTTATTTTGATCCAAAGCCACAAATGAGTGAGTCACTCAGCTTTATGATGACAAATATAGCTTTATGCTTCACAATAGCCTACAAAATAGGCCAAGCCTAAACTAATACATTAAATTGCCTAAATAAACTAGTACATTTCATAAATAAAACAAATAAATTAAATAGCTCAGGTCTTGAAAATAGGGGCAACCTTTTTCCGTCCTTATCCTCGCTGGACTCCCATTTAGTGTCACGGCATAAGCTCGAAACTGTTAATTGAGGAACCACTGTACCTGACCTGCATTTTTGGGGGGTTGACCTTGGTAATCGTCAACATCATCATCATGAGCCTGCATTACTGTAATGGCTGACTCCACCTCCGCTTCCCCTACATTTCCCCCTCCCTATACAAATAGAGAGACATCCTTTCTGGTGGACTCTGTGGTCTGTGGTTTGCGGTAGACCATCTGCTGCAGGTATAAATATATATCAGTGAAAGAAGAGCCTGCTGTAGACCCTCTTAGGACCCTCACACTCTTTTTCTCTCTCTCTTTCCCTCCCTCTTTCCCTCTCTCTTTCCCTCTCTCTTTCCCTCCCTCTTTCCCTCTTTCAGGAGAGAGTGGGCGAGAGACAGAGAGAGAGAGAGAGAGAGAGAAACAGTGAGAGAAACAGAGAGCGCGAGATGTAGGTTCAGGTTACCCGCGGTGCTGGCAGAGGGTCAGTGGATCTAGGGTGGCGCCAGGATTTAAACACTCCTTATAATTGTTACATAATTCATCTGACCCATTAGGGACCTGAATCAAAGAAAGAGAGGCTGGAGGAATGTTCTGTAGAGGACTGACTGACAGTACTATAGTTTCACAGTTCAACCTGGTTACATAAGAGAAACAGTCTCCAAACATAGAATAGAATAGAACCAATATATCAACTCACAGATTTACAAGTAACACAAAATATTGTCACCACCTCATAATTGACCCTTTCTAGTCCAATCACTATAAGACATGTTGAAAACAATGCTTGTTCCAGCTGTCCAGCAGCTCCCAGCTTCCAGGTTTACCTAGCGGGGCCAGAGTGTTATGATCGCATTCAGGACAAGGTTCATACGCACGCACACACACAAACACACACATGCACACAAATGCAATTCTGGACAGGGTTCACCCATTAACATCCAACAGGCCCGGATATTAGAAAGCTGGCTGCATGTGTCACATTCTAGTGTGGCTTTAACCAATGAGGAACAAGCTTCCATTGGAAAATATGTCCACCACTTCCTGAGCAACATTCAAAGGTTATTGTTTGGCTGCTGTTTTATTGGGATGGTGCCACCCTGGGATAGGTTGTTAAAAGGTTGTTATAAGGTTGTAAAGAAGTTGTAGTGGGCCACAATGATTCCTGTGGCATAACACAGAGCAGCTGAAACATCACATCTCTCTTTCTTCCTCTCCTTCCCTTCTTTTTCTGAGAAAAGAGGGAGGGAAAACATATCAGTGCCTGTGAAAGAAAGGAACTCACTTTGTTTTATTAAATGAGTAGAAAAGGGAATGAGCTTTCCAGCGGGCGTGTCCAGGGAGTGATGTCATGGGGGTTTTGTGTATTGTGTGTTGTTGCCATGGTGAATGTATTATTTCTATGGTTATTAGGTTCGAGAGAGAGACAGAGAGAGAGAGAGAGAGAGAGAGAGGGAGAGAGAGAGAGAGAGAGAGAGAGAGAGAGAGAGAGAGAGAGAGAGAGAGAGAGAGAGAGAGAGAGAGAGAAATCTTTGCTAAATATGTTAACTTGAACCCATTTGCAGTCCACATTGTTCTAAGTAATTGAGTGGTTTCAATAGCACTCACACTGATATAGGGGCTAGCCCAACTGTAAATTCCATTATGGCTGAGCATGGACATGCCGAACATTTTCAATAAGCAAGATTAAATTAATTATTGATGAGGCCTAAAAAGAGAATGAATAATTCTAATCAGATTCTAAACAAAATGAAACAACAACTTGGCTATGCCACACTTACAGGCCCCATCATTTCTCTCAGTGGGCATATAATATTAAAACAACACAGACTATGGAGGGTTTTACGCACATCCAAACTTTTCACAGTAGCTGGACAAAGACCCAATATAAAGAGAAAGGGAGATGGTCCACTTGCTGTTATACTGCTCCCCAATAGACCTATGTTTTATGAACATAATCGGAACCATCTTACAGATCAGATCACATTCACACATCTCCACAAGTTGCATTGCAAGCGCGCCATGGACGTTGTCACCATAAAACCAGGAAGGTGAATCATTCTAATAAGTTTGGTTGTGATAACATTAAACGGAAAACGAGCAATTTTTACAGGTTACAGATAACTTCTAAATACGAGGTTCACCGGTATTCACCGAGGTACTCATCTCTCATTTCATAAAGGGCATGGACACGTAGCCTACATCATGGAGTTTTGTGGTCCTGCCTTTAATGCTGTTTTACTCCTCTCAAACTTGATATTTTAATAAAGCTTTGGTTTTTCAGATTAATTTCCAAGCGGTCTCAGGAGACAAAGCCTTTATCGACAGTCTTGACTACTTCGTGATTGCATTGGGCAGACATAAAACCCTTAATTGAGAGGAGGGGAGGCTATGCTTGGTTTTTAATCAAATAAATCGAAATGGGAAAATACATTTGTTTTTTATGTTTCTAAATATGAAGTATACAGGCACCAAAAGCACATTGGGCTACTCTTGTTCCATGCGCATATGGGCAGTGTGCGTCACGGCTGGATAGGCTGCGTTACCACTAAAACCAGCATTTGGTTGGTCTTAAATATCCTTATCAGCGCTGCCTGAAATTAGCACTTTGAATCATGTTTTTAAGGACACACCTCTAATATTTCCACCCCACTCATCTGAGCACAAGTGAGCTGATATAAGACAGGTAAATTGCCGAACCTGGGGTTAGAGATGGAAAATACCAGTGCACCAGTTTTTACATTACGAAATTGCTAACTAATGTGCGTTTGACACTAGCGGCGCCTTAATGCCAGTCAAAATAGAGCCCATGGTACACACCATCCAACAATTTATAGTACAATATTTACACATGTACTGTATCAGAGAAGGGGGGATTGGGGGACAAATGTTTAAATTGTGCAGTATTAGCAACAGTAAATAAGAGTATCAGAAGTTGTGAGGTGTGTGTAGCATGAATGTATATGTGTGTGTGTTTGTATGTCTGTGTGGGTGTGTGCTGTGTCCCAGTCGTATGTTGCTGGCAGCCACAGTGGTTAATGAGAACAAGAGGATGTGTAGAACAGGCTCTTCGTGGCACAATGTTCTTCCTCTGACTTCTTCCAGACTGTCACTCAAGCTCCCTGAGCTCAGTGTTGGTGTTATCTACTGTGACCCTATCCCCCCCTCTTCTTCGGACCTCTCCTCATGGATTTCAGCTAGTTATCCATCTGTACCACCCTCTCATGCAATTGAGCTCTTATGACAAAATGTAAACACACTGCTATCTTTGATCCTATGTCTAATTGTGTTCTCCTCTCTTTCTTTCCCCACTCTCTCCCCCTCTTCTCCTTCCATGCAGTGTGTGGCGTTGACCTGGCCCAAGGGGGGTTCTTTGTGCGCCAGGGGGAGTACATCTGCACCCTAGACTACCAGCGGATGTACGGCACGCGGTGCTTTAGCTGTGAGGAGTTCATCGAGGGAGAGGTGGTGTCCGCCCTGGGCAAGACCTACCACCCACGCTGCTTTGTCTGTGCCAGCTGCAAGTAAGGGACACACACACACATACACTGTGCATGCATACATACACAATGGCATACACACACACACACAGGGGTGGTGTGGGGGGGGGGACATACACACACACACAAGTAAGGGACACACACATACCTGCAAGTAAGGGACACACACATACACATCACCCACAGTGGTGGAGACACACACAAGTGCAAACACCCCTAAGGGATACTCAGACACACAGACAGATGGGTGCCCACATTCAAATGGGCATGTGGATGCTTTGAAGACACTCTCAATACCATAGTTTGAACTGAAATTCCCTAACTCATTCAAATTGAATACTGTATGTGTGTATACTGTATGTGTGTGTGGGAAAGTGGTGTTGTTTATCAGGTCTTGGAAGGTAATGGGAGCCTCTTTCTCACTGAAGCAGGAATGTTAAGTGTGTGGTCAGGAACTCACAGGCCACTTATTTCCAGAGCGGTGTTAGGTGTCCCACTGAGTGTGTGTGTGTGTGTGTGTGCTTGGGTGGGTGGGTGGGTTGGGTATGTGCCACATGTTTGTGTCATACACTGTGTTCTTGTGTGGGATTTGAGGGTGCAACATGATCCTCAATTCCTTGGTCCAAAAACATCTGATTAGTGTTAGCACTCTATCCACCTCTCTCTCTCTCTCTCTCTCTCTCTAAATAATGCCTACTCATCATTATAGGACTTCAAAACCAAACCCATTCTAAATTTATCCATCCTTTATTCGACCGTTATGATAGAAAATATGGTAATGCTAGCGTTTCCCCTTGCTCTCGCACAAAGGAGACACTGTATTATCCCTGAGTCTAGCATTACCTATTTCCGTCCTCTCCCGTCATTCTTTCCTTGTTTGAATAGGAATCCAATTCTAGCCTGTTATCGCTCTCTCTCTCTCTCTCTCTCTCTCTCTCTCTCTCTCTCTCTCTCTCTCTCTCTCTCTCTCTCTCTCTCTCTCTCTCTCTCTCGCTCTCTCTCTCTCCCTCTCTCTCTCTCTCTCTCTCATTCACTCTCTAGTGTTAGTCAATTTGGCATGAGGGTCTGCTAAATAAATTGATGGAAAGCAGTGTTGGGGGAAAAACATACGATATTATAAAATCCATGTACACAAACTACAAGTGTGTGGTTAAAATTGGCCAAAGCAAACACACTGATTTCTTTCCACAGGGCTGTGGGGTGAGACAGGGATGCAGCTTGAGCCCCACCCTTTTCAACATATACAGTTGAAGTCGGAAGTTTACGTACACCTTAGCCAAATACATTTAAACTCAGTTTTTCACAATTCCTGACATTTAATCCTAGTAAAAATTCCCTGTCTTAGGTCAGTTAGGATCACCACTTTATTTTTTAGAATAAAGTAGAGAGAATTATTTATTTCAGCTTTTATTTCTTTCATCACATTCCCAGTGGGTCAGAAGTTTACATACACTCAATTAGTATTTGGTAGCATTGCCTTTAAATTGTTTAACTTGGGTCAAATGTTTCGGGTAGCCTTCCACAAGCTTCCCACAATAAGTTGGGTGAATTTTGGCCCATTTCTCCTGACAGAGCTGGTGTAACTGAGTCAGGTTGTAGGCCTCCTTGCTCGCACACACTTTTTCAGTTCTGCCCACAAATTTTCTATAGGATTGTGGTCAGGGCTTTGTGATGGCCACTCCAATACCTTGACTTTGTTGTCCTTAAGCCATTTTGCCACAACTTTGGAAGTATGCTTGGGGTCATTGTCCATTTGGAAGACCCATTTGCGACCAAGCTTTAACTTCCTGACTGATGTCTTTAGATGTTGCTTCAATATATCTACAAGATTTTCCTTCCTCATGATGCCATCTATTTTGTGAAGTGCACCCGTCCCTCCTGCAGCAAAGCACCCCCACAGCATGATGCTGCCACCCCCGTGCTTCACGGTTGGGATGGTGTTCTTCGGCTTGCAAGCAACCCCCTTTTTCCTCCAAACATAACGATGGTCATTATGGCCAAACAGTTCTATTTTTGTTTCATCAGACCAGAAGACATTTCACCAAAAAGTACGATCTTTGTCCCCATGTGCAGTTGCAAACCGTAGTCTGGCTTTTTTATAGGGGGTTTTGGAGCAGTGGCTTCTTCCTTGCTGAGCGGCCTTTCAGGTTATGTCGATATAGGACTCGTTTTACTGTGGATATAGATACTTTTGTACCTGTTTCCTCCAGCATCTTCACAAGGTCCTTTGCTGTTGTTCTGGGATTGATTTGCACTTTTCGCACCAAAGTACGATCATCTCTAGGAGACAGAACGTGTCTCCTTCCTGAGCGGTATGACGGCTGCGTGGTCCCAGGGTGTTATACTTATGTACAGATGAACGTTGTACCTTCAGGCATTTTGAAATTGCTCCCAAGGATGAACCAGGATTGTTGAGGTCTACACATTTTTTTCTGAGGTCTTGGCTGATTTCTTTTGATTTTCCCATGATGTCAAGCAAAGAGGCACTGAGTTTGAAGGTAGGCCTTGAAATACATCCACAGGTACACCTCCAATTGACTCAAATGATGTCAATTAGCCTATCAGAAGCTTCTAAAGCCATGACATAATTTTTTGGAATTTTCCAAGCTGTTTAAAGGCACAGTCAACTGTATGTAAACTTCTGACCCACTGGAATTGTAATACAGTGAATTATAAGTGAAATAATCTGTCTGTAAACAATTGTTGGAAAAATTACTTGTGTCATGCACAAAGTAGATGTCCTAACCGACTTGCCAAAACTATAGTTTTTTAACAAGACATTTGTGGAGTGGTTGAAAAATGAGTTTGAATGACTCCAACCTAAGTGTATGTAAACTTGGGGGTTGTGTAGGCCATGCCCTGGGTGACATCAGAGATCAGAGGAGGGACGGAGGGGGGAGGTATGTCTGAGGTCTCAGATGGCCACAGGGAGGGTTGCCCCACGTCTATCATTACACATTCATCAGCTATCAACTTCTTACCAGGTGTGTCTGTGTCTGTGCGTCTGTGTCTCCGTACTCTTGAACCTCAGTAGCCTGGCTGCGACAGTGTGATAGTGTCAATATCAGTACCATGGGGGATATGAAAGTGTGTAAGTGTGTCCACGTTCTTGTACATGTGTGTCTCCGTATTCTTGACCTTCCAGTAGTCTGGCTGTGACAGTGTAACAGTTTAGGCCTAGATACCAGTACTGTCTCCATGGGGTGTTGCATAGAGCAATGGGTGATAAACATAGCATTATATCAGCTCCCAACTTTCACACTGACTTCAGCCAAGACAACACAAAACCCACTGACAATCTGTCTTAGGTGACAGGCAAAGGATTCTTTGTTTGTTAAACTTCACTGACTGGCTATAGCTAGCAAACAAGCTAGATCATATATCTCATTATCTGCATATGAGTGATCATTATTGACATAAATGTTTATTTCCCAGATATACGACTTATCACATCACGTAAGTATCATTTGTTTCATTTCTGTTCCAGAAAGAACTCATAAAAGTGTTTGCAGTCAGCCATTTTTCTTTTCTTTTTGCCCACGATTGATGTCATCCTTGCATTCTGTGGCCAGAAAATGGCATTTTCATAAAAAAGTAGAAATGACAGGCAAAATATAGTGAAAGCAAGACAAAGATGTTGTTGAATTTAATGAAGCCTTAATGAGCATTATTAGTGTTATGGTTAAATGGAGACCTTTGCCTGTCACCTTTAATTCCGTAGTCTAGTGAGAGAGAATGGATTCTTCAGTAATACTGCTCCCCTATAGGAAGTTATGTATGGAAATGGATGCGATATTTGTGTTCAAAGCTAATTCTCGTATAATCTGATGTAATGGACATTTCAAACATACAGGTATAACACAAACAAAAGCACATAAGCATACACGAAGATAGTACATTCTGTTTAGTGACCTGAACCTCTGTGCTATTGTGACATCTTACTTGTTTTGTGAACTGATGGTGTCTTGTGTTGTGTGTTGATTGACAGACAGCCGTTCCCTGCCGGTGACCGCGTGACATTTAACGGTAAAGAGTGTATCTGCCAAAACTGTACACAGCCCCTGCCTGCCAACAGCCCTGCTCCCATACAGGCTGTCCACAGTAAGTCACCACACACTACACTACACATACTCTCCTTCTTCTTTAACTCTCTCCATCCCTCTATCACTCTCCCTCATTCTACATAGCCTATACAGTATATACTGTATCTCTTGCTCCATCACTTCCTATTACTTTCCCATCTCTTTCTTTCTCTCCCCCTGATAAATGTCTTTATATTTATGCCTTTGTCTTTCTCTCCCGTTCCCCTCTCTCTCTTTCTCTTTCCCTCTCCCTTCTCTCTCTCTCTCTCTTTCTCTTTCCCTCTCCCTTCTCTCTCTCTCTCTCTCTCTCTCTCTCTCTCTCTCTCTTTCCTCTCCCTCTCCCTTCCTCTCTCTCTCTCTCTCTCTCTCTCTCTCTCTCTCTCTCTCTCTCTCTCTCTCTCTCTCTCTCTCTCTCTCTCTCTCTCTCTCTCTCTCTCTCTCTCTCTCTCTCTCTCTTTCTCTTTCCCTCTCCCTTCTCTCTCTCTCTCTCTCTCTCTCTCTCTCTCTCTCTCTCTCTCTCTCTCTCTTTCTCTTTCCCTCTCCCTTCTCTCTCTCTCTCTCTCTCTCTCTCTCTCTCTCTCTCTCTCTCTCTCCTTTCTCTTTCTCTTTCTCTTTCTCTTTCCCTCTCCCTTCTCTCTCTCTCTCTCTCTCTCTCTCTCTCTCTCTCTCTCTCTCTCTCTCTCTCTCTCTCCCTTCTCTCCCCCCTCCTCTCCCCCCTGTAGACTGCTGTGGCTGTGGGAAGGAGTTTAAGAATGAGCAGTCCCTGGTAGCGCTGGACAAACACTGGCACCTGGGCTGCTTCAAGTGTAAGGTGTGCAACAAGGTGCTCAACGCAGAGTACATCAGCAAGTGAGTCCCTCATAACCTTAACACCGCCTCAACACCACAGGGTTGTTCCACCTTTTGAAAAGTGTAAATCTTTTGATTAAATAAATAATAATCTTCAGAAATGACTTTGTCAAAGCAACAAATAACTAGGGCTTTATAATGATGGTGAAAACTTGGAGAAATTGTGGGGTTAAGTGGGTTAAAATCTTCCTATAGGTCACAGAGGTTGCACGGAGGGACATGAATTTAGCCTTTATTCATATTAAAAATCAGATCGATTGAATTCTCCAAGTGATTTATATTACAGGCATTTCATTCAATATAACAGGCTTTTAAAATGTAATATTGGTGTACAATTTCTACTTAAAATATCAAAGGGACACAAAAGGCAGTCATTTCGTGGAACAACCCCACAACACCCAGTTCCCCAGGCCTTAACACCACGTCAGGAGCACCACATCCCACCCCAACACCTGTCACTCCTGAACCACACCTCTCACTCTTCCAGGTTGCATCCCAAATGGCACCCTATCCCCTACATAGTGCACTATCTTTGACCAGAGCCCTATGGGCCTGGTCAAAGATAGTGCACTATATATGTAAAAGGGTGCCATTTGGAACACAAGCCATAGAACAGAAGAAGAATGGAGAGAGAGAGAGTGAGCAATTCTCTTTTCTTCGTGCTCAAAATTCTTTCCTAGTCTCTGTGTGCATCCCAAGTAGCACCCTATGGGCCCTGATCAATGGTAGTACACTATACATTTCGGACAAAACCTCTCTCTTGGGTTTCCATCTATTTTCACAGTTCCAGACGATGCCAGACTTGATATGTGACATATATTACACCACAATTCCAGATAGCTATGTCTGTATCTGTTTGTGTCACTGTCTCTCTTTCTCCGATAGCACCTGTCAGAAGTGTCAGAATGTCATAGAGCCGACTGTGATCTCTGATGTGTGTGTGTTGTACTAGGGATGGGATCCCCTACTGCGAGGTGGACTACCATGCCATGTACGGCATCCAGTGTGAGAGCTGCAAGAAGTACATCACTGGGAAAGTACTGGAGGTAGGACACTTTATAACACCTATATGTCACTCTATGTCACTTTTATCTATGAATGGAGTGATGGGAAGGCGGAAAGATAGATGGGTGAAATGGAGATATGAAGCACCATCTTATGTCTTCAAAGCCAAAACATTCTCAGCTGTCATATATGAATGGAACCGTATGAATAGAAGGATACATGGATCTATTTGTTGTGGATACACACATTAACGCATCCACACAATAACGTTTCCCCAGTGTCTATGTCCCCATGGTCTTGCCACTTTTAGATATATACCACTCACTATGGTTACTCACTCTTTCTACAGACACGTTTCCAATCTGGTAGCGTTCACAGTATTGCATCTCTGCCATTTCTGTGACAGTAAGACTCCATGTAGGAGTTTCCCATAGGCACAGATCTAGGATCAGCTTACCCTCTTTCAATCTTCACCTCAACCATTAGTGGGAGAAACACTAAACTGACCTTAGATCAATGTCTAGGGATACCTAAGCCACTTTAGCTTGTTGTCCTGTTGTCTTGTGAGACTGGACTACAGATATCCAGTATCTGTGCTATGGCTGCATGTTTAGTCCACTCCATCTCTCCCTCCTGAGTATCCCCTCCTTTCCCTATTTTTTTCTCTCTTTCTCTTTCGCTTTGACACCTTCCACTCTCCCCCCTCTCTTGCTCTATATTTTGCTGTATCTCTCCCTCTCTCTCTCTCTCTCTCTCTCTCTCTCTCTCACTCTCTCTCTCTCTCCCTCTCTCTCTCTCAATTCAATTCAATTTAAGGGCTTTATTGGGCTCTCCCTCCCTCCCTCCCTCCCTCCCTCCCTCCCTCCCTCCCTCCCTCCCTCTCAATTCAATTCAGTTTAAAGGGCTTTACTGGCGTCTTTCTCTCTCTCTCAGCACGCACGCACACTGCTCTCTGTACTAGAATCTTCTCTGTCGCATAAACAAGACTTGAAGGGATCCATTGCTGAATTACGCTGTGGTAGAAAATATGTCAACCAAAACACATACCTCTACATATTACAATGGTATTCGATCACACACAATGTTGACTGCAAATAGATAAAGGTTTTGGAAACAGAAGCGCATTCTTTACGTCCCTAACTGTAGTGTACTGTATTTATCTCTTAAAGTAATGAACAGAGATACTGTCTAGACCCGCATCAGCTAATAGAAGAGAGAGAGCGAGAGAAAGAATGAGGGAGAATGAGGGAGAGAGAAAATGAAAGCGAGAGAATGAAGGAAAAGACAGAGAAAGTGTGTGTGTGTGAGAGAGAGAGAGAGAGAGAGAGAGAGAGAGAGAGAGAGAGAGAGAGAGAGAGAGAGAGAGAGAGAGAGAGAGAGAGAGAGAGAGAGAGAGAG
The DNA here is from genome assembly GCF_020615455.1 of Coregonus clupeaformis. Taxonomy (NCBI): domain Eukaryota; kingdom Metazoa; phylum Chordata; class Actinopteri; order Salmoniformes; family Salmonidae; genus Coregonus; species Coregonus clupeaformis. Next base: position 1,764,732 of record NC_059210.1, on the reverse strand, counting down.
AGAGAGAGAGAGAGAGAGAGAGAGAGAGAGAGAATGAGGGAGAGAGAGAGAGAGAGAGAGAGAGAGAGAGAGAGAGAGACACATGGAGAAAAAAAGAGACCGACAAAGAGAAAGAAAGAAAAACAGGAGTAGAAATCAATGAGAGATGTGAGACGACTTCAGTGAAAAGGGGTCTCGTTTTACACCTGTAGAGTGGCGTGTCACAGGATACTCTCTCAGCGGGGAGGGAAATAGGGTAACAGGGGTAGGCCCTAGCTCTAAGAGGGGGTCTTGGCCATACTCCCTGTAACCCTCATTGACTAGAACACAATTATGGAAGGGCAAACAATGATCCCCTCATATCTCTCTCCTGCTCTCTCATATCCCTCTCCTGCTCTCTCATATCCCTCTCCTGCTCTCTCACATCCATCTCTTTCTCTCTCACACGCTCTCCTTTCATAAACATGTATCCGGTTGCCAGGCTTTGAAAGACTCATGAAAACATAAGAAACATAAGAAATATAATGAGCATGTTTGTCTCTTTCATCTTGCATAGCATTACATCATCACACAGAATACATAACAGATACACAGTAGGCCTGTATGTAAATGTGGCAGATATGTATTTCAGCTACTGCGGCCTGCCAACCTCAATCAATCAATCACAACTGAATAGCTGTGACTCGTGTGTGGGCGAGTCACAGCGTGTGTGGGCGAGTCACAGCGTGTGTGGGCGTTTGTGTGTGTGTCACTGGGCTGCTGTACAACAATGTGTGATTTAATTGCGTAGCGAAATGTGGCTTCCTCAAGGCAGTTTAGCACACCGGCTGCGTCCCCGCCCTCAGACACACACACCCACTAGCCCCACTTCAAAGCAGAATCAGCAGATATAGTCAGTTCCACTTAGAGATAGCTCTGCCATCTATTGCCCTTTAGAATCCGTCCAGATCAAGTCACAGTACAGTAGATTCCAACACTGGGCCTATTTAGGAGGGTCCCACCCAGTCAGTCACTGGTCCTGTCCTGCACTGTGGACTGTGTGGAGCCTTGCCTAGGATTCCTGCCCTGCACTGAATGTCACGGCATTGGGGAGTTTGGGGTCTAAAGGAAGATTGGTAGTAAATGGAATTGGTAGAAACGATTATAGTTAAATGGCCTGAATGGGGTCTAAGAAGATATGGATAGGATGAAATGTTTACAATCCATAGGGAGAGGGTGAATAGGGTCACAGTGAGGGTTGAGGAGGTAAGAGGAAGAGGAAGAAAAGGTTTTAGGGTGGTGTCGATCCATGTAGGGTCGGCTGGTTTGAAGACAGGACAGAGAGCAGACATCGTATTACCCACTGTTCTCTGTGCACGCAACCACTCTGTTCCACTGCAGTGTGTGTGTGTGTGCAGTGGTGGAAAAAGTACTAAATTGTCATACTTGAGTAAAAGTAAAGATACCTTAATAGAAAATGACTCAAGTAGAAGTGAAAGTCACCCAGTAAAATACTACTTGAGTAAAAGTCTAAAAGTATTTGATTTTAAATATACTTAAGTATCAAACGTAAATGGAATTGCTAAAATGTACTTAAGTATCAAAAGTAAAAGTAAAAGTATAAATCATTTCAAATTCCTTGTATTTATTTATTGACGGATAGCCAGGGGCACACTCCAACACATCATTTACAAACAAAGCATTTGTGTTTAGTGAGTCTGCCAGATCAGAGGCAGTAGGGATGACCAGGGATGTTCTCTTGATAAGTGTGTGAATTGGACCATTTTCCTGTCAAAATGTAACAAGTACTTTTGGGTGTCAGGGAAAATGTATGGAGTAAAAAGTACATTATTTTCTTTAGGAATGTAGTGAAGTAAAAGTAAAAGTTGCCAAAAATATAAATAGTAAAGTAAAGTACAGATACCCCAAAAAACTACTTAAGTAGTACTTTAAAGTATTTTTACTTACAGTTGAAGTCGGAAGTTTACATACACTTAGGTTGGAGTCATTAAAACTTGTTTTTCAACCACTCCACAAATTTCTTGTTAACAAACTATAGTTTTGGCAAGTCGTTTAGGACATCTACTTTGTGCATGACACAAGTAATTTTTCCAACAATTGTTTACAGACAGATTATTTCACTTATAATTCACTGCATCACAATTCCAGTGGGTCAGAAGTTTAAATACACTAAGTTGATGGTGCCTTTAAACAGCTTGGAAAATTCCAGATAATGATGTCATGGCTTTAGAAGATTCTGATAGGCTAATTGACATCACTTGAGTCAATTGGAGGTGTACCTGTGGATGTATTTCAAGGCCTACCTTCAAACTCAGTGCCTCTTTGCTTGACATCATGGGAAAATCAAAAGAAATCAGCCAAGACCTCAGAAAAAGAATTGTAGACCTCCACAAATCTGGTTCATTATTGGGAGCAATTTCCAAACGCCTGAAGGTACCACGTTCATCTGTACAAACAATAGTATGCAAGTATAAACACCATGGGACCACGCAGCCGTCATACCGCTCAGGAAGGAGACGCGTTCTGTCTCCTAGAGATGAACGTACTTTGGTGCGAAAAGTGCAAATCAATCCCAGAACAACAGCAAAGGACCTTGTGAAGATGGTGGAGGAAACAGGTACAAAAGTATCTATATCCACAGTAAAACGAGTCCTATATCGACATAACCTGAAAGGCCACTCAGCAAGGAAGAAGCCACTGCTCCAAAACCGCCATAAAAAAGCCAGACTACGGTTTGCAACTGCACATTGGGACAAAGATCGTACTTTTTGGAGAAATGTCCTCTGGTCTGATGAAACAAAAATATAACTATTTGATGTCATGGCTTTAGAAGCTTCTGATAGGCTAAATGACATAATTTCAAATCAAATCAAATCAAATTTTATTGGCCACATGCGCCGAATACAACAGGTGCAGACATTACAGTGAAATGCTTACTTACAGCCCTTAACCAACAGTGCATAAAAATAAACAACAACAAAAAAAGTGTTGAGAAAAAAAGAGCAGAAGATTGATTAGCTGTTCAGGAGTCTTATGGCTTGGGGGTAGAAGCTGTTGAGAAGTATTTTGGACCTAGACTTGGCACTCCGGTACCGCTTGCCGTGCGGTAGCAGAGAGAACAGTCTATGACTAGGGTGGCTGGAGTCTTTGACAATTTTGAGGGCCTTCCTCTGACACCGCCTGGTATAGAGGTCCTGGATGGCAGGAAGCTTGGCCCCAGTGATGTACTGGGCCGTACGCACTACCCTCTGTAGTGCCTTGCGGTCGGAGGCCAAGCAGTTGCCATACCAGGCGGTGATGCAACCAGTCAGGATGCTCTCGATGGTGCAGCTGTAGAATTTTTTGAGGATCTGAGGACCCATGCCAAATCTTTTCAGTCTCCTGAGGGGGAATAGGCTTTGTCGTGCCCTCTTCACGACTTTCTTGGTGTGTTTGGACCATGATAGTTCGTTGGTGATGTGGACACCAAGGAACTTGAAGCTCTCAACCTGTTCCACTACAGCCCCGTCGATGAGAATGGGGGCGTGCTCAGTCCTCTTTTTTTTTTCCTGTAGTCCACAATCATCTCCTTTGTCTTGGTCACGTTGAGGGAGAGGTTGTTGTCCTGGCACCACACGGCCAGGTCTCTGACCTCCTCCCTATAGGCTGTCTCATCGTTGTCGGTGATCAGGCCTACCACTGTTGTGTCGTCGGCAAACTTAATGATGGTGTTGGAGTCGTGCCTGGCCATGCAGTCATGGGTGAACAGGGAGTACATTAGGGGACTGAGCACGCACCCCTGAGGGGCCCCCGTGTTGAGGATCAGTGTGGCAGATGTGTTGTTACCTACCCTTACCACCTGGGGGCGGCCCGTCAGGAAGTCCAGGATCCAGTTGCAGAGGGAGGTGTTTAGTCCCAGGATCCTTAGCTTAGTGATGAGCTTAGAGGGCACTATGAGTCAATTGGAGGTGTACCTGTGGATGTATTTCAAGGCCTACCGTCAAACTCAGTGCCTCTTTGCTTGACATCATGGGAAAATCTAAAGAAATCAGCCAAGACCTCAGAAAAAGAATTGTAGACCTCCACAAGTCTGGTTCATCCTTGGGAGCAATTTCCAAACGCCTGAAGGTACCACGTTCATCTGTACAAACAATAGGACGCAAGTATAAACACCATGGGACCACGCAGCCGTCATACCGCTCAGGAAGGAGATGAGTTCTGTCTCCTAGAGATGAACATACTTTGGTGCGAAAAGTGCAAATCAATCCCAGAACAACAGCAAAGGACCTTGTGAAGATGCTGGAGGAAACAGGTACAAAAGTATCTACAGTGGGGAAAAAAAGTATTTAGTCAGCCACCAATTGTGCAAGTTCTCCCACTTAAAAAGATGAGAGAGGCCTGTAATTTTCATCATAGGTACACGTCAACTATGACAGACAAAATGAGACAATTTTTTTCCAGAAAATCACATTGTAGGATTTTTTATGAATTTATTTGCAAATTATGGTGGAAAATAAGTATTTGGTCAATAACAAAAGTTTCTCAATACTTTGTTATAAACCCTTTGTTGGCAATGACACAGGTCAAACGTTTTCTGTAAGTCTTCACAAGGTTTTCACACACTGTTGCTGGTATTTTGGCCCATTCCTCCATGCAGATCTCCTCTAGAGCAGTGATGTTTTGGGGCTGTCGCTGGGCAACACAGACTTTCAACTCCCTCCAAAGATTTTCTATGGGGTTGAGATCTGGAGACTGGCTAGGCCACTCCAGGACCTTGAAATGCTTCTTACGAAGCCACTCCTTCGTTGCCCGGGCGGTGTGTTTGGGATCATTGTCATGCTGAAAGACCCAGCCACGTTTCATCTTCAATGCCCTTGCTGATGGAAGGAGGTTTTCACTCAAAATCTCACGATACATGGCCCCATTCATTCTTTCCTTTACACGGATCAGTCGTCCTGGTCCCTTTGCAGAAAAACTGCCCCAAAGCATGATGTTTCCACCCCCATGCTTCACAGTAGGTATGGTGTTCTTTGGATGCAACTCAGCATTCTTTGTCCTCCTAACACGACGAGTTGAGTTTTTACCAAAAAGTTCTATTTTGGTTTCATCTGACCATATGACATTCTCCCAATCCTCTTCTGGATCATCCAAATGCACTCTAGCAAACTTCAGACGGGCCTGGACATGTACTGGCTTAAGCAGGGGGACACGTCTGGCACTGCAGGATTTGAGTCCCTGGCGGCATAGTGTGTTACTGATGGTAGGCTTTGTTACTTTGGTCCCAGCTCTCTGCAGGTCATTCACTAGGTCCCCCAGTGTGGTTCTGGGATTTTTGCTCACCGTTCTTGTGATCATTTTGACCCCACGGGGTGAGATCTTGCGTGGAGCCCCAGATCGAGGGAGATTATCAGTGGTCTTGTATGTCTTCCATTTCCTAATAATTGCTCCCACAGTTGATTTCTTCAAACCAAGCGGTTTACCTATTGCAGATTCAGTCTTCCCAGCCTGGTGCAGGTCTACAATTTTGTTTCTGGTGTCCTTTGACAGCTATTTGGTCTTGGCCATAGTGGAGTTTGGAGTGTGACTGTTTGAGGTTGTGGACAGGTGTATTTTATACTGATAACAAGTTCAAACAGGTGCCATTAATACAGGTAACGAGTGGAGGACAGAGGAGCCTCTTAAAGAAGAAGTTACAGGTCTGTGAGAGCCAGAAATCTTGCTTGTTTGTAGGTGACCAAATACTTATTTTCCACCATAATTTGCAAATAAATTTTCTGGAGAAAAAAAAATCTCAATTTGTCTGTCATAGTTGACGTGTACCTATGATGAAAATTACAGGCCTCTCTCTTCTTTTTAAGTGGGAGAACTTGCACAATTGGTGGCTGACTAAATACTTTTTTCCCCCACTGTATATCCACAGTAAAACGAGTCCTATATCGACATAACCTGAAAGGCGGCTCAGCAAGGAAGAAGCCACTGCTCCAAAACCGCCATAAAAAAGCCAGACTACGGTTTGCATCTGCACATGGGTACAAAGATCATACTTTTTGGAGAAATGTCCTCTGGTCTGATGAAACAAAAATAGAACTGTTTGCCCATAATTACCATCGTTATGTTTGGAGGAAAAAGGGGGTTGCTTGCAAGCCGAAGAACACCATTCCAACCGTGAAGCACGGGGGTGGCAGCATCATGCTGTGGGGGTGCTTTGCAGCAGGAGGGACTGGTGTGTGCGAGCAAGAAGGCCAACAAACCTGACTCAGTTACACCAGCTCTGTCAGGAGGAATGGGCCAAAATTCACCCAACTTATTGTAGGAAGCTTGTGGAAGGCTACCCGAAACGTTTGGCCCAAGTTAAACAATTTAAAGGCAATGCTACCAAATACTAATTGAGTGTATGTAAACTTCTGACCCACTGGGAAGCTGAAATAAATCATTCTCTCTACTATTATTCTGACATTTCACATTCTTAAAATAAAGTGGTGATCCTAACTGACCTAAGACAGGGGATTTTTAATAGGATTAAATGTCAGGAATTGTGAAAAACAGAGTTTAAATGTATTTGGCTAAGGTGTATGTAAACTTCTGACTTTAAGTACTTTACACCACTGTGTGTGTCTGTCTGTCTGTCTGTGTGTGTCAGCCTTGTTGCTCTACTCTGCCTCACTTACCAAAATCCATTCGGAGATCACCTCCCCTCCCTACCACCCTAGTCCCAAAAACTGTGGAGGAGAGGAAGGGAAGGATATATGAATATAGATAGATAGAGGAAGGGAGGGAGAGGTAGATTGAGAGACAAAGGGAGGATAAGAAGAGGGAAGAACAGAAGAAGAGAGAGAGAGTTGCAGTCTGAATCTTTACCTGCCCTCTCGTCTCTCTAGCAGTTCAGCGTCTTGTTTCCATTCTCACTTATCAACCCATCCACCAATGTCAGTAACCAAAACACAACGGTATCAAACTCACACCTCAATTTTGCAACCCATGACAAAGCCTGGTCCATAGAAAATGCCTACTCATCATTGTAGGAATTCAAAACCAAACCCAGTCTAAATGTATCCATCCTTTATCCATCCGTTGACTTAGAAAATATGGTAATGCTAGCGTTTCCCCTTGCTCTCGCACAAAGGAGACACTGTATTATTATTAGTGTAGCATTATCTATTTCCGTCCTCACCCCTGCCATACTTTACTTGTTTGAATAGGGATCCAATTCCAGCCTGTTATCTCTCTCTCTCTCTCTCTCTCTCTCTCTCTCTCTCTCTCTCTCTCTCTCTCTCTCTCTCTCTCTCTGTCTCTCTCTGTCTCTCTCTCTCTCTCTCTCTCTCTCTCTCTCGTGTCTCTCTCTCTCTCTGTCTCTCTCTGTCTCTCTCTCTCTCTCTCTCTCTCTCTCTCTCTCTCTCTCTCTCTCTCTCTCTCTCTCTCTCGTCTCTCTCTGTCTCTCTCTGTCTCTCTCTCTCTCTCTCTCTCTCTCTCTCTGTCTCTCTCTGTCTCTCTCTGTCTCTCTCTGTCTCTCTCTGTCTCTCTCTCTCTCTCTGTCTCTCTCTGTCTCTCTCTCTCTCCCTCTCGCTCTTTCCCAAAAGAATGCTAAGCTGACTCAAGATCAGCCTCTAGGGCAGGGGTGTCAAACTCGTTTTGCCCCAGGGGCCGCATTCGGTCTTCAACGAGGTCCGGAGGGCCGCACTAAAAATGTGTTAATTTTCGATGCTCCCTGACTGTCTAGCTTTCATTTTGGTGATTATTAGCAAGTTGGACACAGTCAAGAAACTGTATGAATGTAGGTCCATTATCATTTCTACACAGTTTCAATTTGGTTTTATTTGAAAGTATATTGAGTTTGTTTTCCTACACAATTTTAATGTATAAATTTTTTTACTCAAACTACCCGCGGGCCGGATTGGACCCACTCGCGGATCCGGCCCGCGGGCCATATGTTTGACACCGCTGGTCTAGGGGGAAACTTTTACACTATTCCCTGTCACAGCACATGGTGCAGGGAAGGAGGAGGGCCCTAGGGTCTTGTGGGTAATAAGACGGTTACTGATGCATGATGGGATGCCTTGGAGAGAGAGAGAGCGAGAGAGTGAGAGAGAGAGAGAGAGAGAGAGAGAGGAGAGAGAGAGAGAGAGAGAGAAAGCTGCAGTGGGAGATCAGACATTTATTTTATAAAAATAGAAAAATAGAGGTAAATTGAAAAAGAATGAGAGAATGTGGTCTAGATTAAATGGAAAAAGCGCAGAGTGGGGAAAGAGAGATAATGTCATGTTGTTTGCAATAACAATTTTGTATATAGAGAGAGACACATGTATAGAGGAGGCAGAAAGAGAGAGAGGAAGAGAGAGAGAGATAGAAAGAGGGAGAGAGTGAAACTCTCGTTAGCTAACCCAACCTAGATGCAATCCACACCATGACATCATGTCATTATAGACACATACATCATTTCTACCACCTCCAACAGCTCTATGGCATTCATGAAAGTGTAACGAATAACATCTTATCCGACATTAGCATCTCAATGTGAAGCCATTCATGTCACTATGGTGATAAAACCACATAGGTTGCTTACAGAGTGGTGGGTCGATCTCATGTCTAATAATAGAATATGTGGCTACAATAAATATTGATGATGCATATATACATTGAGCACCTTTTAGACATCTTGATTAGTCTCATGAAGGTTTGGATGTTCACAACCGTAGACATAGTTAGTGATCCCATAGCCAACCTGCAGTATTATCTGCACTGTACAAGCCTAAACTGTAACATAGCTTGTACCAGAACACCCCCTTGTGTTCAAGTTATAGTACTGCACTTTATTTGTTGTCATCTTCTGACTCGACGTCATCTTCATCTGATTTAGTGATGTAAATTGGATAAGCTTACCGAATGTGAATTAGTTTGGACACACTCTAGGGAATGTTTTAAACAGCAGTATCAGGAGCCTATAAACCAATAAAGCTATACATCCAGATGATGCCTCTATAAGTGCTTTCTTAAAATGTGCCTCTGTAATTGTTTTGTCTGGTTGTGGATATACTTGTGTCTGTGAATGAAGGTTATTGGTGTAATTACTACAAGGAAAAGGTCAGTCTCACATTCAAGAGGAAAGACAAAATGTTTGTAAACCAACTGTGGATTATTTTATTTAGGCTTTTTCCATTTGTAACTTCTTCAGTATTCTCTATCTCACTGTCGATTTCCTAGGTTGTTTCCTCGTGAATTTGTAACCTTTGACCTCTTGTCCCTACCAGGCTGGGGAGAAACACTACCACCCCTCATGTGCCCGCTGTGCCAGGTGTGAGCAGATGTTCGGAGAGGGAGAGGAGATGTACCTGCAAGGTAAACAAACCTCTCTTCTTCTCCTCTCTGTGTCTCTCACTTTCTCTCCGTCTTTCTCTTCCCTCTCTCTCTGTTACACTTGATCCATCTTCTCTTTCTCTCTCTCTCCCTCTCCCTCTTTTCACTCAGAAATGCACCGACAGCCGTCCATCAGCATAGAAGCGTCCTTCCCTAATAACCCAGCTGCCATAAAACCACAGTGCATTTGCCCAATGCTAATGAATTAGATCACAGTGTTAGTGAATGACTGAATGTCTATGGCATGAATCACCTCACACAAACTCAGACTTATGATTCACAATGGTATGACCGTATTTCTTATTTACTGCTCCTAGACCACTAGCGCTGTTAGCTTGGCTCCAGTCAGTGATTTACAAGAAACCTGTCTCTCTCTCCCTGCAGTTTCCTATCTGACAGCATAGGAATTGATTTGCTATGAGTCACATATATATATATGGGACCGCAGGGTTGTACTCTTGCTTGCCAAACTCATGACGCTTTGTCGGAGATACCGCGGCGGTGGGGAGAATATGGGTTGTATATAACATTCGAAATGGATGCATCTCATTGTGTTTCTCTCTCTCCCTCCCTCTTTCGCTCTCTCCCTATTTTCCTTGTTCTCTCTACTCTCTCTCTCTCTCTCTCTCTCTCTCTCTCTCTCTCTCTCTCTCTCTCTCTCTCTCTCTCTCTCTCTCTCTCTCTCTCTCTCTCTCTTTCTCTCTTTCTCTCCTTCCCTCTCTCTCAGGTAACTGTATCTGGCATCCTCCCTGCAGACAGGCAGCCAGACATGAGGAGAAGAGTAAGGTGAGTTCTCTCTCTGAGACAGGATGACCATGCATCACACTGGTCTTCCACACCCAGGCCTCTCTAAAGTTAATCTCAGACACCCAGTACTACGTAATTGCGTCAGATACGCAATTCAGTTCTGGGGGAAGACATGTTGGAAAATATACTAACGAGACTAGCAAAGTCTCCACCCCTCAATACGGAAACTATCAGACAGTTTCGGGCAAGTCTATGCCAAATGTCCCCTCCCGTTCCGAAATTCGAAAGATGTGAGCACCTGCGAAATCGTGATTTGTCCGAATGATTAGTGAAGGAAAATCAGTGTACCGGAACAAAGTTACTCATTAGTCGTTACGTCCAACAGTCTGTCGACAGATGCTACTACCGTTTGTTATGTGCATTTGTCCACAAGAGATTACTCTAAAGTAGCTCCACAGTCTAACTATGGCTATGTCACAGTATCTAGGAGTCATATTCATTTAAACCACACATCATCATGTGTCTCATGTTAGGATTCCATCCGTAGAGAAGAAGCAGCCCAGCTTGACTGACTGGGACTGTGTTGATCTTGATTAACTGAACAAAGGGTACCTAATAAGTGCACTTACTGTGCAGTAAGTCAATAAGCCCAGGTCCCAGACCAGTGCTCTGTCCCCTCCCCAATGTAATACACTTGTTGTTCCCAGAAGCAGGTCCGGATACAGCTCAATGACATCTCTGAGCAGCAGGTTTGTGATGCATGTGCAGCCCAGACCCCTTACCCACCTCCAACCTCTGCATGGGCTGCCCTGACCCCTCAACCTTGACCCCTGAATGGCTTCACACGCAGTAGCTAGCCATGCCCACAGGCCACTTACTGTACCTAGCCCGCCCTAGGACACTCACTTACCCATAATCCTGTTAGGTTGATCATGTGATCCAACCCAAACAGTGTCTTTACTGTAGGAGTATGTTAATAACCGAGGTTTGGATCCATTCCATTTCAATTCAGGTGATGAATTAGGTTGAAATGGAATTTAGCCCCAACTTTAACTCTAACAGCTGAATAGGTGGTGGTTAAACTTGACACTGATCACTGTGACCCCCCTGCGCTTCACTAATAAACAACTCTATTGTGTCTGTCTGGTGTCACAGTATCAATATCTGTCAGGAGACTGTTTTGGTCACAACTACCACTGCTTTCACCTTGAATGATGCTGCGTAGTGTTTTATCACCAGAGGACGGGTGAACGTTTTCTCTAGTTTTGTTGTTACACTGCTATATGTTAACATAGGTTCAGAGTTAGTCTCATGTTAGTGGCAGGTTTATAAAAAATGCTAGTCCGAAAGATAAACTCGCTGAGAGTAGAAATATGAAGTTTTCAATTCCAGAGAGATACATGTGTTTCTGTCTCTGTCTCTTTCTCTTTCTCTCTCCCTCTACCTTTCACTCCTTTCCAGTGGTAATGAGTAGAGTTAACTCCTTGTTGTCCTTGTTCCAGGTGACCAGGACCTCTTCTGAGAGCATCACCTCTGTCCCAGCCTCAAGTGCATCTGGCTCTCCCAGCAGGGTCATCTATGTAAGCACCACCTCATCTCACCACTAGAGGGCATCACAGGGAAAACAGTGGTCACTAACCCGGGTCCTGGAGCACAACAGTGTGTATCACAGGAGGCTGCTGAGGGGAGGACGGCTCATAATAATGGCTGGAACGGAGCAAATGGAATGGCATCAAATGCATGGAAACCATGTGTTTGATATATAGTACCAGTCAAAAGTTTGGACACATCTAATTCAAGGGTTTTTCTTTATTTTTACTATTTTCTACATTGTACAGTCGTGGTCAAATGTTTTGAGAATGACACAAGTATTGGTCTTCACAAAGTTCGCTGCTTCAGTGTTATGAGATATTTTTGTCAGATGTTACTATGGTATACTGAAGTATAATTACAAGCATTCCATAAGTGTCAAAGGCTTTTATTGACGATTACATGAAGTTTATGCAAAGAGTCAATATTTGCAGTGTTGACCCTTCTTTTACAAGACCTCTGCAATCCGCCCTGGCATGCTGTCAATTAACTTCTGGGCCACATTCTGACTGATGGCAGCCCATTCTTGCATAATCAATGCTTGGAGTTTGTCAGAATTTGTGGGTTTTTGTTTGTCCACCCGCCTCTTGAGGATCGACCACAAGTTCTCAATGGGATTAAGGTCTGGGGAGTTTCCTGGCCATGGACCCAAAATGTCGATGTTTTGTTCCCCGAGCCACTTAGTTATCACTTTTGCCTTATGGCAAGGTGCTCCATCAGGCTGGAAAAGGCATTGGTTGTCAGCAAACTGTTCTTTGAGAAGTTGCTCTCGGAGGATGTGTTGGTACCATTCTTTATTTATGGCTGTGTTCTATGCAAATTGCCATCATCAAAACTGAGGCAGCAGACTTTGTGAAAATTAGTATTTGTGTCATTCTCAAAACGTTTGACCACGACTGTAGAATAATAGTGAAGACATCAAAACTATGAAATAACACAAATCCAAATATATTTTAGATTTTAGATTCTTCAAAGTAGCCACCCTTTGCCTTGATGACAGCTTTGCACACTCTTGGCATTCTCTCAACCAGCTTCACCTGGAATGCTTTTCCAACAGCCTTGAAGGAGTTCCCACATATGCTGAGCACTTGTTGGCTGCTTTTCCTTCACTCTGCAGTCCAACTCATCCCAAACCATCTCAATTGGGTTGAGGTCGGGTGATTGTGGAGGCCAGGTCATCTGATGCAGCACTCTATCACTCTCCTTCTTGGTCAAATAGCCCTTACACAGCCTGGAGGTGTGTTGGGTCATTGTCCTGTTGAAAACAAATGATAGTCCCACTAAGCGCAAACCAGATGGGATGGCGTATCGCTGCAGAATGCTGTGGTAGCCATGCTGGTTAAGTGTGCCTTGAATTCTAAATAAATCATTGACAGTGTCACCAGCAAAGCACCTCCACACCATCACACCTCCTCCTCCATGCTTCACGGTGGGAACCACACATGCGGAGATCATCCGTTCACCTACTCTGTGTCTCACAAAGACATGGCGGTTGGAACCAAAAATGTCAACTTTGGACTCATCAGACCAAAGGACAGATTTCCACCGGTCTAATGTCCATTGCTCGTGTTTCTTGGCCCGAGCAAGTCTCTTCTTCTTATTGGTGTCCTTTAGTAGTGGTTTCTTTGCAGCAATTCGACCATGAAGGCCTGATTCACGCAGTCTCCTCTGAACAGTTGATGTTGAGATGTGTCTGTTACTTGAACTCTGTGAAGCATTTATTTATGGTTTTTGTGACTGCACTTGAAGAAACTTTAAAAGTTCTTGACATTTTCCGGATTGACTGACCTTCATGTCTTAAAGGAATGATGGACTGTCGTTTCTCTTTGCTTATTTGAGTTGTTCTTGCCATAATATGGACTTGGTCTTTTACCAAATAGGGCTATCTTCTGTATACCACCCCTACCTTGTCACAACACAACTGATTGGCTCAAACGCATTAAAGAAGGAAAGAAATTCCACAAATTAACTTTTAACAAAGTACACCTGTTAATTAAAATGCATTCCAGGTGACTACCTCATGAAGCTGGTTGAGAGAATGCCAAGAGTGTGCAAAGCTGTCATCAAGGCAAAGGGTGGCTACTTTGAAGAATCTCAAATATAAATATATTTTGATTTGTTTAACCCTTCTTTGGTTACTACATGATTCCATATGTGTTACTTCATAGTTTTGATGTCTTCAATATTATTCTACAATGTAGAAAATAGTAAAAATAAAGAATAACCCTTGAATGAGTAGGTGTGTCCAAACTTTTGACTGGTACTGTATTTGATACCATTTCACTTATTCCGCTCCAGCCATTACCACGAGCCCGTCCTCCCCAATTAAGGTGCCACCAACCTCCTGTGCAGGGATTTGTTTTTTTCTAGCCCAGCGTTAACACTCCTGAATCAATTACATAAGATCGAGATGAATAGTTGATTAGTTGAATCACGTGTGTTAGTGATGGTCAGTAGCAAAAGCCTGCCCATCCTGTAGGTCTCCAGTACCAGGGTTGTCCACTGTGACCAAATCAACAGCAAAAATATATAAAGCCCTTTTTATATTGCAGTTGTCACAAAGTGCTTTATAGATATCCAGCCTAAAACACCAAAGAGCATGCAATGCAATCAATTGACTGATTGATTGATTGTCGACTGTGCTAAGTTGACTACAGTATTTCAACTGTGCTAGAGTGAATTGCCTATACCATTATAATTTTCTCATTATCAAAGTGGTTGATGTTAAAAGTACTGAATTGATGTGTTTCTCTGTGTCCTAGGCCAAACTAGGAGATGAGATGCTGGACTACAAAGACCTTGCTGCTCTGCCAAAGATCAAGGCTATCTACGACATCGACCGGCCAGACATGCTCTCCTACTCTCCCTATGTCAGCTACCCCTCAGAGGAAAGACACTACGGAGATGTAAGGGGACAAGGAAGGGAACAAGGGAGATGCGTTCTCTTTTTCTCTCTCTCTCTCTTTCTCTCTCTCCCCCTCCATAAGCCATCCACTGAACTAACCTTTATCCATCAGTCTCATATAGCCTTATGCAGAAAATGTATCCTTCCTTCCTGTTTTACAACTCATTTCCTCAGTTGAATCATAGCTCTCTCCCAGCCTAGTTGGCTGAAATGTCTTAAGCAAAAAGCCGATTTTGTCATACATTCAAAACAGTATTAATTAGTATTGTTTTGAATGTATCCCTCCTTCCCTCAATATTCCCACAACTAGAGACATTGGGAGGGGTATAGCAAGTAAGCAAGTCGTATTCATTAAACCCAACTCCTAACACATGTCAAGATCATGCTGTTTGTTTGATTAACTCATATTACCTCATATGATATTAGTTAATTTTACTAAAATCAAATCAAATTTTATTCGTCACATGCATCGTAAACAACAGGTGTAGACTAAAAGTGAAATGCTTACTTATGGGCCCTTCCCAACAATGCAGAAAGAAAGAAAATAGAGAAGTAGTAGAAAAAGTCATAATAAATACACAATGAGTAACGATAACTTCGCTATATACACGTGGTACCAGTACCGAGTCGATGTGCAGGGGTATGAGGTAATTGAGGTAGGAATGTACATATAGATGGAGATAAAGTTACTAGGCAACAGGATAGATAATAAAAAGTAGCAGCAGCGTATGTGATGGTGCATCAGTACCGCTTGCCGTGCGGTAGCAGAGAGAAGAAGTTAGGACTTGGGTAGCTGGAGTCTTTGACAATTTTTAGGGCCTTCCTAACAACGCCTGGTATAGAGGTCCTGGATGGCAGGGAGCTAAGCCCCGGTGATGTACTGGGCCTTATACAATGGGTGGGTCTAATCCTGAATGCTGATATTGGTTAAAACCGCATTCCAGCCGGTGTCAATTCCACAAGTTACCACCGGCTAAATCTATGACGCTAAAATGCCTATTTACTCTGTTCCATCTGACTGCGCAATCCACTGTCTCATCATCCCAGCCATGAAATGTATCAACTTGATCTCCACTATAAAAAGCATCTAGACATTATCTCACATTTCTTTTAGACTAACATTTAGTTTTCAACAGCGGAGATTTGTATAAACCTTGCTGTCCTTCTAATAACACCCGTGCCAATATATCCTCCAAACACAGGCTTCTCGGGCATTATCACTTAAGTAAGCACTGTAGCGCCTTGCGGTCAGATGCCAAGCAGTTGCCATACCAAGCGGTGATGCAGCCAGTCAAGATGCTCTCAATGGTGCAGATATATAACTTTTTGAGGATCTGAGGGCCCATGCCAAATCTTTTACTCATCTGCTTCTGTCTTCCCCTCTTTATTTGCAGTCACCCCAGTTGCTCTCTCCTACTCCAACAGAGGTAAAATACCACAGTCTGGACCTCATACTGGGCTCCACCTGGACATTACTCATTTCAATGTTTCCCCATAACGTTGTTTTATGTTTCCTCTCAAATGTTATTGATGGTTGTGTGTTAGAATTGAACTGTGTGGGCGTGTGTGTCTGTGCGTGTGTGTCTGTGCGCGCCTGTGTGTGTGCCTGTGTGCGTTTGTTGACGCAAAAGGGTGGTTTTCATGGACATTTGCACACTATAAAGTGATTGATCCCGATCATTAAAATCACATCAGTGAATTCATCATAATCTGATGTGGAGCACACATTCCTCTCTGATTCCGTGCTAGTGTACCCCACCATGATTGCAGAGTGTGTGAACGTTCCGTGTTAGGTATTTGGCTGCATCCATGACATCATCAGTTTCCCTCCTTGTATGACATCATTATGATATAACCTCCTGTCCTTGTTTCCAGGGTGACGGAGAGAAGTCTCCCCGTCAGAGGAGGCCCTCCAGCCCCAGCTCCAACAGCTCCCTGGGGAGGTATGGAGGATACACCCCGTCCCGCTCCCCCCAGAACTACAGCAGGCCAGGTAGGTACCCCCTCAGCCCTCACCCCTCACTATTCACCTCTAGCATGCAGTAGTTTAAAAAAAGAACACATAGGAAAACGTTGTATATTAGAGTTAACATATAGAAAAGTAGAATATAGTATTTTGCTATAATATAATAATATATACAAATGTAGTCAATAATATACAGCATTTGCATATAGTGCATGACGGGGTTGTGATCAGTTCCATTTAAATTCCAGTCAATTCAGAAAGTAAACCACATTCCAATTCCAATTGGAATTTCAGTGTACTTCCTGAATTGACTGGTGTATGATGTAATTTTTATATGCATGATATACCAAAATGTGCAACCTCATTTAAGTGTCATCTTGATTTGCCACGCTAATTCTATTACTTTAGAGAGCACATGTTTTTCCAAGATCCTGTTCTTTTTTCCTTGCAGAATTGTGCTTTTCCGACATTCATGAATTTTTATTCCATGCTTCTCTTTGAATGAGGGGGTTATGCCATCACTTTTACATGGTATTAACACATAATCTGTACTGTATTTATCTATTGGGTATGGGACAGGACTATGGACAGTGTCCTCTTTGCCCTAAAAAACATCTTGTCCTTCTCATACACCATCTTCCCCTACAGAGGATCTTTATATGGCCAGTAAAGTAATGGGTAATCGATACGATGGCCAGCCCCTTGACTCCAGCTCCCTCCCTCACCCCTCGGCCTACACTGGGGGGCCTAAGTACCTCTCCTCCTTGGCTAGGGACTCCTCCTCCCTCCCCATGCACTACTCAGGGGGCCTACCTCGCAAGTACCCTGGGGCGCTGCAAATACCTGGGGGGATGACAGTGCCTGGCAGAATCTCTCCCAGGGGCAGAGTCTCTCCTGGGGGCAGAAACTCTCCTCTGCCCCTCAATCCCACCACCCTGGCCATGCTCCAGCAGCACAACTATGTGCCCTACTTCAGAGGTAGCTAGTCCCTCCCTAGTCCCTAGCACGCTGTCCTGGAACCATGGGTCCGCTGGTGTGGATTGCAGTGTCAGCTTTAGACTAGACCTGTTCCCGGCTCTGCAGTGATTACACTGCATGTCCCCCAACCCCGGCTGTGTATGAACTAATCGATAGTTAAATAAACAATGGCACCCAACGAGTCCCACAATTACTGTTTTAGACCTACTGGTATTACATTTGTGTGTTCTGTGTTTCCCACAATATCTGCATGGTTTCTGCTGGTGTTGGTTTGACAGTTTTACATAGGATAAATGCCTATTGTTTCTCTATTGTTAGCACCCCCACAACCCCCGATCAGAGTTACCATAAGTACAATTTTTCGACACAATTTTTCTGCACACCCGTGGGGTTCAATTGTACCCCTCTGCCTACGCGAGAATTCCCCTACCCACACAGGTGTGACGTGTCAAACCACCTCCTTGTGCTTCGTCTCCCCCCTCTCCCCCTCCTTCACCCCCCCTAGGCCTCAAACAGGACCCCCTACTACCACCTGAATCTAAACCTAAGACGTCCCTACATCTCAATTTACCTCCTCACAGTTACGGTAACGCACCAGACCCCCCTTGTCTCTATCTTTCTGTTTCTCTTTCTCTTAGCGTAATGCTGGATTTTCTTGGTGTGCATCAAGGCTGTGTGTTGGGACCCCTTAAGTTTGTTTCTGCCCGCCCTTTCTATTGTCTGTGGAAGTTTCAATTTTTTGTCTTCAGGTTGTCTTAGTCTTGTTGTTTTGCATGGGAACCTACTGTAATTGTGGATATGTTCGATATACTATTTGTATTTCAGTTATACTTGACATGGGGATATATTGATATTCGGGGAGAAGATGGTGGATGACTTCCTTATTTTATGTTTCTATGTTTGGTGGGATGCAAGTGTTGTACTTGTAACCTGAACTGTTGGCTTGTCCTTGACATGAAATGGATTGCCTGTTAGTGTTTGTTGTTGTTGTTGTTGTTGTTGTTATTTTGGGAACCATGCCTTGCCTTAAAGTTGACTGTTGTTATTCAGTGTCTTTCAGCCCTTTAAACCTTTGGTATCAGATGGTGGTTGTGTATGGAGTGAGTGGGTGAAACTGCAGGTGGTTGTTTACATGGTTGTGGGAGGGTTGCTGACAGGGAGATATGAGTTTGGGGGGTTTACAGTATTCTAGTTAAATATGTCGGTCTGCGGTTTAGTTTGGAACCACATGATAAGTCACATACAGTATCTGCGAGCAATGAATAAATGTGTTTGACCGAAGTCAACTCGACTGAAACCTTGACAAATACACGTGTGTGGGAGTAGGCCTACGTTTTATCATGAGTCACATCCAGTTTCCCTCAGGGAAGAGATACGAAAAAGCGATCACTCAGCTACATGCTTCTCCTAAGCCTCAGCAGACAAAGTCAGCCAAACCACGAAGGCCTCCTTAGATACCCATCAGCTCTTTTTACTATCAGCCAGATTTACGAGTTTTATCGCTGGAGACACACCATGATACTCGTCTCAATGTCGGGCTGACTTATGCCGCAGGGCTTTTAGAGATTGTAACTCATTGGGTCACTGGAGATAACTGGGTGGACGTCACAGCTTTTTGGGCTGATAATATCAAGCCTCATGAGTTAGGAAGCGGGAGAGAGTAAAAGAGGGTGGAAGAGAGGGGGAAATGAGAGGTAGAGAGTAATGAACGTTGAACTCCCCGTGTAAAGAGGTTGGAGGGGGAAAGAGCCTTGAGAACGAGTGAAAAAAGTAGGAAAGAGAGATAGAGAGAGATGAGGTTTCACCGGAGCTTTAGTACTGTAAATCAGAACACGCAGTCCAGGGTTTGGTGGTTTTTCCATGAAAGGCGGAGAGATGGAAAGTAAATTTCTCAGCGAGCCAAGATGAAAGAGAGGAGTGGAGGAATGAGGGAATGAAAGGGAGGAGAGGAGTGGTGGAGTGATGGTGCTGTAATTTGGGGTCTGGTTGCCAGTTGCAGTGGCACGTCGTTCTGCATACAAACACGCACAAGCACACACACACACACACACACACACACACACACTGGGCTCAAGCGGTTCCTAACACAGCGTGAAAGAGAGTTTGTTTCTATGCACTGGTTTGGGTTTAATGAACTATCAGGTTCTCTCTGGAGTCTTGTTTAAATGATTGTGTTTGTGGATAATTATCCCTCACAAGTACGCAAGTGGCTTAGATGTTTGGTTTCAACACTATTAATGGGTGATAGAGGCAGGCAGTGTGTGAGAGAGATAAGAGGTCATTGAATGTAATTAACATTTCATTTAATTTCATTTTGAAGACGAATGGAAGAAAAGTGAGGTAGAAATGAGTCAGAGGGATAAGGCAATGACAGAAAGAAAATCCACTCGATGAATTGATGTGAATGATGCAATGACAACTGTATCCAATGTAAGAGTTATTATCAGTACATGATGATTATTTCTTGAATTATGAATTGCTACCATTTGTTAGTAGATTCTTATTCTGAGATAAGCTAAGTCTCTTTATGACGTCGCTGAGGGTCATACTTCAAACCCCCCCCCCCTCACCCCACCTCTCCTCCGGGCTCAGTGTCCTGCCTCAGCTCCAGATGTGTGGAGGAGCTGCCCTGCAAATACAGTTGTGGTCAAAAGTTTTGAGAATTACACAATACTAATTTTCACAAAGTCTGCTGCCTCAGTTTTGATGATGGCAATTTGCATATACTCCAGAATGTCATGAAGAGTGAGCAGATGAATTGCAATTAATTGCAAAGTCCCTCTTTGCCATGAAAATGAACTTCATCCCCAAAAAACATTTCCACTGCATTTCAGCCCTGCCACAAAAGGATCAGCTGCCATCATGTCAGTGATTCTCTCGTTAACACAGGTGAGAGTGTTGACGAGAACAAGGCTGGAGATCACTCTGTCATGCTGATTGAGTTAGAATAACAGACTGGAAGCTTTAAAAGGAGGGTGGTGCTTGAAATCATTGTTCTTCCTCTGTTAATCATGGTTACCTGCAAGGGAACACGTGCCGTCATCATTGCTGTGCACAAAAAGGGCTTCACAGGCAAGGATATTGCTGCTAGTAAGATTGCACCTAAATCAACCATTTATTGGACCATCAAGAACTTCAAGGAGAGAGGTTCAATTGTTGTGAAGAAGGCGTCAGGGCACCCAAGAAAGTCCAGCAAGCGCCAGGACCGTCTCCTAAAGATGATTCAGCTGCGGGATCGGGGCACCACCAGTGCAGAGCTTGCTCAGGAATGGCAGCAGGCTGGTGTGAGTGCATCTGCATGCACAGTGAGACGAAGACTTTTGGAGGATGGCCTGGTGTCAAGAAGGGCAGCAAAGAAGCCACTTCTCTCCAGGAAAAACATCAGGGACATACTGATAATCTGCAAAAGGTACAGGGATTGGACTGCTGAGGACTGGGGTAAAGTAATTTTCCGATTGTTTGGGGTATCCGGAAAACACCTTGTCCGGAGAAGACAAGGTGAGCGCTACCATCAGTCCTGTGTCATGCCAATAGTAAAGCATCCTGAGACCATTCATGTGTGGGGTTGCTTCTCAGCCGAGGGAGTGGGCTCACTCACAATTTTGCCTAAGAACACAGTCATGAATAAAGAATGGTACCAACACATCCTCCGAAAGCAACTTCTCCCAACCATCCAAGAACAGTTTGGTGACGACCAATGCCTTTTCCAGCATGATGGAGCACCTTGCCATAAGGTAAAAGTGATAACTAAGTGGCTCGGGGAACAAAACATCGACATTTTGGGTCCATGGCCAGGAAACTCCCCAGACCTTAATCCCATTGAGAACTTGTGGTTGATCCTCAAGAGGCGGGTGGACAACCAAAACCCCACAAATTCTGACAAACTCCAAGCATTGATTATGCAAGAATGGGCTGCCATCAGTCAGGATGTGGCCCAGAAGTTAATTGATAGCATGCCAGGGCGGATTGCAGAGGTCTTGAAAAAGAAGAGTCAACACTGCAAATATTGACTCTTTGCATAAACTTAATGTAATTGTCAATAAAAGCTTTTGACACTTATGGAATGCTTGTAATTATACTTCAGTATACCATAGTAACATCTGACAAAAATATCTCATAACACTGAAGCAGCGAACTTTGTGAAGACCAATACTTGTGTCATTCTCAAAACCTTTGACCACGACTGTACACTGAGGTCTGCACTAACGGCAGTGTGTGTGTTTGTGTGTGTGTCCATGTGTATGACTGTGTGTGTAGACATGCGTGTGCGTGACTGTCCGCGTATGTTTGTGTGTACGTGCTTGTGCGTATATGTGTCCGTGTGTGTTTCTTTCAGAATGACATCATCCTCTTGCATCCAAATGGCTTTACTCTGCCTTTTGTTCCTCCCACAAAGGCGAGAGAGGCGTGTGTGCTCAATCAAATTAACAATCTCGCTCCTCTTTTTCTCCTCCTCTTTCTTGCCTTTCTTTCCCCTCACCCTCTGTTCTTTTAAACTCTCTTATGTAGATGTTTATTAGTTATGGCCTGTAAGGTGCCAGTGACTTAATCATCCAGCCTGTGTGACACAATGCATTGTGATGGACTGTGGTCATAATTACAGTCCCACACACTTTCAGTTGAAAGTAGAAACATATTGACATTGTCCCTTTTCAGCAGGCATCGGTGTCCACAATGCATTGCTATTAACTGTAAAGCCTTTAACCAACCTGTTTTTTTTTTTGAGCACTCTGCCTTTATAAGATGCTCATAAGCTTAATTCATGCTTTTTGATATCGCATGAGCCAAGTACCAATAACAAGGGCCTAGAGTTTTTCCTGGTCTGGATAAATGGTCATGAAAGACTCATGGCCCTATCAATAACCAATGGTTGGGTTATCAAGTCAGTTGATAATTGTAATGAATAATGTTGGTTCCGCTTCATAGTTAAAACTTTGACCAGTAAGCACAACAGCATGACTCTTTGCTCCCCTCTTTGCCCCCCTTTTTTTGTCCACTACTCTTGCTCTCCCCCTTCCCTCCCCGTCCCTCCTTTCCCCATTGGAGGTAGTGAAAGTGGTCGGAGTACCCCCAGTTTGTCCACCTATTCTGACGGCAAATCTCCCTCCTCCACCTATGTGGCTGCTCCCAGGCATTTCCACGTACCAGGTAGGTTTGCCACTTCGCTTTGACCTCTCACCTTTGACCCTGTGACCCTTGACCCCATCAACACGACCACTCTCAATTGCACCATGCCGTCTGTCTGCTGTCTTGTCTGTCCAGGTCTGTCTAGGTAACAGATCTAAGTAGGTGGATGGACATTATACAATAACAGTATATCTGATGTCTGGGATCAACCCTTTTCTGTTCTCCCTGTCTTCCTGTGTTAGCATTTTATCCATGTCAAAGGGTTGCTTCCGGACCTATCCTGTCCATAGTACTTCTTTGACTCCCTCTCTCGAGATCTATCTGTCTCACTTTCCCTCCCTCTATCTGTCACACTATCCCTCTCTTTCTAAATGTATCTTTCTCTCTGACGCTCTCTCTTTCTCTCTCCTCTTTCTTTATCCTGTGTTGGGATCTGTTCTATACAATATGTTGAGTTCTGTCTAAATCTGAATGTGTCTTCAGTTTCACAGGTAAATCGAGATTCGTTAGAATCTCACCCACTGTAACACACAAATTGTATCAACCTTATCATATCTTCTTATAATGCAACCACATTATAACTGCTGCACTCAAAGCAATTTTTTATGATGTCACGATCAATGGCTGACATAGAACCAGACTGCATGGGCAGCGCCACTGAGAAATGTCACCACTTCCTATGGGTTCACATACTGTAATTCCATCCAGGTCATCAGAAGTGATCAGCCAATGAATTACACTTGTGAGAGCCTGACCTGGGTTCAAATACATGTGTTTGATTATTTGTTATTTAAATATAATAATGTACTTCTATTGGAAGTATTTTAAATTATTTTCAAATAACTTCTATAAAATATTTTCAAATACTTATTTCTAAATACATTCTTTAAAATACTCCCAGGACCTGGGTTCAAATGCATGGGAGTATTTATTTGTATTTGAAAATACTCTGTGTATTTATTTTAGTATTTTCAAATACATGCCAAAACTTTCCAAGTGTATTTCCAAACACATTCCAGTATGTCTTTTCAAATAAAAAATATCTTACTTCGAAATGTAAGTGAAAGTAATTGAGATATTTGAAATAGTATTTGAACTAGGGATGGTCATTTGAAACAATTGTGCTATTTGAATAATATCATAACATTTTTGGGGGTATCTGGATAGTCAAAATTCCCCCTCCCCAAATGTAATTGCTCTTGATTCTCGACCAATCAGAATGATGCAAATGCACATGGCAAAGGTAAACACCAGACAGGGTGCTTTTCTCTCCACGGGGGGCCAGTATGAAAAAAGTAAAAAATATATAATGTATGCACTCACTAACTGTAAGCCGCTCTGGATAAGAGCGTCTGCTAAATGACTAAAATGTAAAATGTAAATGTAATTTCTCTGGTAATTTGGCAGCAACAGTGAAAGATAAGTTTATCGCAATGATAGAACTGATTCTGTTAGAAAACGTTTTTCTGGTGAGTGTTTTGCATTGATCTGTTTCAGGTATTGTGGAAACTCTGTTAGGTGAGCGCCTGTAATTGCTATTTGAAGTGGGGGGGAAAACAGCATACTGACGTCAGGGCAACCTGAAGGCTTAATGTGCAGCAGTAGCTCAACGCACCGTTATAAAAAATGTATTAAGAATTTCAAATGTCATGGTATATCCTTGTAGGTAAAAACTTCACAAGGATAATTTAATTTAGACAAAGCTTTTTCATTGTTAAAATAGGCCTACAATCCCACTCACTCAAGTAATCGAATATTAACGTCTGTTCGGATATTCGATTAACCGTGCCCATCCCTAATTTGAACCCAGGTCTGGTGAGCAAACATTCCATAGCTGCAGGTGGCAGTAAACCACCAACCTTGGCTCTATACCTGTGCAAACAACTCACTCAAGGTGGCAGTTTGCACCCTTACAGTTTGTTTACCAACTCATAGAACTAGTAGAAGAAGATATTGACTACTTTAAAATGGAGCGTCTGCTGTCACAGACGCCAAAATGGGACAGATACAAAGATGAGAAGTCTAACTAAGTCTATGACCCTGTATCATACTCTGTCAACCATCCTTTGATAAGTGTTAACAGTTTACAGTATATAGTATTGGACATAACTTTGACTTTTCTAGTGAAAAGCCCCTTTTGATCCATCGTCATTATTTCCATTCACTATTACAGTGTCAATCACCCACATGGAAAAGTCCCCATACTTGGATGGAGTTGACATAAATAAACGAACAAAGCAAAGTTAATGTGTTTTGTAACCATTGTATTGATGGCTTTTATATGTGTATAATTCCCTGTTGCTGGCAGTGACTGAAACAGGGCATAAAATGACCCACATGTGTTGTATTTCATGAGTCATTTATCCTAAAAAGAGCTGAGTGTAGTTAATGTATTGTTGCTATCTAACACAATTGTGTTTGGGTCCAGTGAAAGTTAAATGGATTGGATCAGCTTAGGACAGACATAATGTGTCAATTATATTATGTATAAAAAGAGTCACTAGCACAATTATTTAATTTAATCATTTGCCCTTTAATTTATTATTTCATACAGTTGAAATCAGAAGTTTACATACACTTGGAGTCATTAAAACTCGTTTTTCAACCACTCCACACATTTCTGTCGGTTAGTACTTCTACTTTGTGCATGACACAAGTAATTTTTCCATCAATTGTTTACAGACAGATTATTTCACTTATAATTCACCGTATCACAATTCCAGTGTGTCAGAAGTTTACATGCACTAACTTGACTGTGCCTTTAAACAGCTTGGAAAATTCCAGACAATGATGTCATGGCTTTAGAAGCTTCTGATAGGCTAATTGACATCATTTGAGTCAATTGGAGGTGTACCTGTGGATGTATTTCAAGGCCTACCTTCAAACTCAGTGCCTCTTTGCTTGACATCATGGGAGTCTGGTTCATCCTTGGGAGCAATTTCCAAACGCCTGAAGGTACCACGTTCATCTGTACAAACAATAGTACGCAAGTATAAATACCATGGGACCACGTAGCCGTCATACCGCTCAGGAAGGAGACGCGTTCTGTCTCCTAGAGATGAATGTACTTTGATGCGAAAAGTGCAAATCAATCCCAGAACAACAGCAAAGGACCTTGTGAAGATGCTGGAGGAAACAGGTACAAAAGTATCTATATCCACAGTAAAACAAGTCCTATATCGACATAACCTGAAAGGCGGCTCAGCAAGGAAGAAGTCACTGCTCCAAAACCGCCATAGAAAAGCCAGACTACGGTTTGCAACTGCACATGGGGACAAAGATCGTACTTTTTGGAGAAATGTTATGTTTGGAGGAAAAAGGGGATTGCTTGCAAGCCGAAGAACACCATCCCAACCGTGAAGCACGGGGGTGGCAGCATCATGCTGTGCGGGTGCTTTGCTGCAGGAGGCTGGTGCACTTCACAAAATAGATGGCATCATGAGAAAGGAAAATTATGTGGATATATTGAGGCAACATCTCAAGACATCAGTCAGGAAGTTAAAGCTTGGTCACAAATGGGTCTTCCAAATGGACAAAAAAGCTTGGTCGCAAATGGGTCTTCCAAATGGACAATGACCCCAAGCATACTTCCAAAGTTGTGACAAAATGGCTTAAGGACAACAAAGTCAAGGTATTGGAGTGGCCATCACAAAGCCCTGACCTCAATCCTATAGAAAATTTGTGGGCAGAACTGAAAAAGCGTGTGCGAGCAAGGAGGCCTACAAACCTGACTCAGTTACACCAGCTCTGTCAGGACGAATGGGCCAAAATTCACCCAACTTATTGTGGGAAGCTTGTGGAAGGCTATCCGAAACATTTGACCCAAGTTAAACAATTTAAAGGCAATGCTACCAAATACTAATTGAGTGTATGTAAACTTCTGACCCACTGGGAATGTGATGAAATAAATAAAAGCTTAAATAAATCATTGTCTCCACTATTATTCTGACATTTCACATTCTTAAAATAAAGTGGTGATCCTAACTGACCTAAGACAGGGAATTTTTACTAGGATTAAATGTCAGGAATTGTGAAAAACTGAGTTTAAATGTATTTGGCTAAGGTGTATGTAAACTTCCGACTTCAACTGTATGCTTATTTGTGTTTTTGCTCTAAATGCAATAATTAATGATGTGTTGTAATAAGAGGGAAATATATGAAGATTTCTATTATTTATGACTCTTGGAAAACTTGAGTAAATGTATCGTTGGATACAACATCGATCAACAATTATCGTTGTTCTGGGGATGTCCAACTGGGTGTCTGCTTCACATTACCATAGGACTGGATCAAGATGACATGTTTTCCTGTGTGTTGCATGAATAATGACAATAAGTGATGATTTTTTGGAGATAATACCCTGTCTTGCCAGTTATAATACAAATATATTATGTCTTGCATTGGATCAAACAAAGTATGCTGCCCCTCTCCTTCTGCTGCTTCTCAGACTATTCCATCTCTCAATAACTGCTAACTCATGCGCTCTCTCTCTCTGTCTATGTGTATCTCTCTCTCTCTCTCTGTCTCTCTCTCTCTGTCTCTCTCTCTCTGTCTCTCTCTCTCTGTCTCTCTCTCTCTCTCTCTCTCTCTCTCTCTGTCTCTCTCTCTCTCTCTCTCTCTCTCTCTCTCTCTCTCTCTCTCTCTCTCTCTCTCTCTCTCTCTGTCTCTCTCTCTCTCTCTATCTTTCTCTCATCCTGGGCTTCTTTCATTTCTCTTTCTGCCTCTCCTCCTCTCATCTTCAGAGACTAAGGTCAAGATAGATAATATCTATAGAAAACCCCCTATCTACAAGCAGCATGGTACAGTCATCTCTTCTCCTTTACTTCCTGGTTTAATTTCCTGGTCTGGTCTCTGCACGATGTGTCGCATGTCGCCTGTCCCAAACGCTCCGGGTAGAAGTTGCCCGTAGGCACAGATATAGGATCAGCTTTCCTATCCACGATCCTAACTCTAACCATTAGGCGGGAAAGCATCAAACTGACCTAAGATCAGTGTCTATAGGGCAACTTCCTCCTACTCATGTCCTCTTCCTAGGCCCAATGTTTTCAAGTGACTGACCGATCTCCAGTCTTTTTATATTGGAAAGGCGTCAGCAACTCAGGCAACAGAGTACTACGGAGTCCACATTTACCTTTGAGTGCCTTGTTACTGCAACTATAGTGGGTGGAGATTTTACAATTAAACTGGTCTTATCTCAGATGTGTCACCCAGGCATCTGAAATAGTGACTTTCCACACTCAAGAGGTTATGAACCTTTTTGTTCCCAATGTCCTTTGTAGCCACATACACCGCAACCTTGTGTACTGTAGCATTCTTTTGTGAAGAATGTGTTCGTACTGTACACTGCAATTCATTGTTGCCTGAGTCAAAAGCCTGACATGGAAAACACAAGTGGCCATATTACGCTTTATATTTATCACACCTTTAGGATTATGTTCGTTTCTGCTCATCCCTCCATGCTTGTCCATACTCATCTCAGCAGCTCATTGGTTCTAGTAGTATATGTGACCTGATCATGTTGTTGTGTGTCCATTGTGATTGGTCGAGGACATGAATCACTTGGTGTTGTGGTGCTGATGGTGTCTTGGTCACTTTTTGTTCCACTTAACCCTTTGTGTCTTTGTCACGTTTATGTTTCGTGTTTAGATGTTTTTTTTATATGCGTGTGAGTGTATTTCAAATAGATGACCAAAATCCCTTTGAATAAATTAATGTATGTGCTGTATAATCTCTTATCTTCTGTGTCACACGATGGACCATTATAGGCCTATAAGATCTACAATATATATGAAATATGACAACTTAATCATAACATATTTCTCACAATTTATGAGTTAACTGTCTTCAGTTTAGATAGAATATATACAAACAGACATGCGCTTATGATCAATAGAATGCATTTGCGTGTGACGTTTGTCTGCACCAAAAAATACACTATTTCCCTAACACTAACAGCATACTATATAGCAATAGTTGAATACATACTATACACTGTGATAGTTAATTATACAACAGTACTGTGACTAGGGTTGTTGCTGTTGACTGTGTCACTTTTGTTTTAAAGCAGTAAGTGTTGCATGGCCCATTTGGAGATCCTCGACAGGCTGTCTCATGATGATGATGTCACAGTGTCTAGTTGATTTATTATAGGATGCAGTCTGTGTAGCATGCTGGACTGTAGCTGGTAAACGGATGTAGATGTGTGATACAGTAACTGTGATGTGACGTGTTCTGCATTAGTAACATCAGGAGTATGGTTTGTTACATACTGTATGACTGTTTTACAGCCTCTAGAACGTCCTGGCAAGAAGGAGACGACGTCAAGGTGAGGTGTCTGTGTGTCTGTCTGTCTGTCTGTCTGTATATCCATCCCCTTGCCCACACACCTACACGTCAATCCATCCTTGGATATCCTGCAATAATTGACTGTTGAGACTGTTCTTAAAAAAACAAAACATGGTTATTCACTACAAAGCTGTCTATCTCTCTGTGTAGACGAGGACCAGTTGGATGATCTTGAAGAGTGAGATAGATGGCCAGCCCCTCCCAGAGGACCTGCTGGACCCCAGGAAGTCCACCTGCAGCCTGCCCACTGACGCCTCTCTGCCCAGTGAGTAGCCAATCAGTGGTCAACCCTTACTTGACTGGCATGGCCTCCACCAATGAGTAGCCAATCACTGTTCAATGCTGACTTGACTGACATCAGGTTGAAAAAGTAGCCAAAGAGTCTTTATGATGACTTAGATATTGTTTCGTTCCTTCCAGACTTCCCCTACAGTAAGTCTGCTTCCCTGCCAGGATATGGAAGAAACGGCATATACAAGGTGAGTTCTCACACACGCACACCATAATGAACAGAGGCTGCAATGAGAAAGTGCCAGAGACTATACAGAATCATCCAGTTACAACCTCTTACTTGGTTGTGTAGTATGTTCTACAAAGGCGCACGTAGTCCATTTTCCTGTACTACTGAAAATACTGTAGCACGTGTGACACTGGTTCAACAGGTTCACATCTGACTGCCATTGGCTCATTTAGCATCTCGAGGGCCATCATCACAACAAGTCATGTACACTGTCTCTCTCTCCCTCAGAGAAAGGCATCCTAACACACACACAAACACACACACTTGCACCAGGTGGCCTCACATATGGACCCCAATGACACAATGCGATTCTCCAATTAAACTAAGCTCCAACAAGAGGGTGGAGGGGATGTAGTTTTGGCCTCTCTGATTCTGGAGGAGACAAGGGGTGGAGAGGGGGGAGCCCTTGGCAGGGGGACAGTCAGTTATATCCTGGGCAGGCGTTTGATTCTGACTTGGCCGTCTTACAGAAAGCTCAGAGCTCCGTGAGGTACTGGAAAACTCGCTCGTAAATGGAAATGAGGTGTGTCTACCACCATACCAACGGGCTTAGCCAAGCGTGCTAAAGATTAGAGCTCCATTAAAGAGGGATCAGTGATTGGTCTGTAGGCCTCTCAGCTCGCCGCTCATTAAACAAGGTGCCGCGCTGATTGCTGTGTGGAGGAGGTGCCAGCTGGGTGTAGTGATTGATTTAACCACCAGGTGGTAGTGTTTAGTAAATGTTCATCGCCTTTTCTGTCACCGAGCGGTGGGAGTGAGTTATGGCCGAGGGACAGTGAAGTTCATGTCAAAAAGAGGCTATATTCTGCTGCGTTTCAATAGTTGAACTGGTTTCCTCTCCTCGTGTCCTTGTGTCCTCTCCTCCCTCACCGATCTAGCTGCCTTATGATAGGCGAAAGCAATAGATGTAAACCTATCCAGTCTTTTGAGGTATCAACTGTATTCAAGGGAAGGAGACAAGGATAGGAAGCAGTTTCAGTGTATTGACACACAGCCCTTGACTTATCAAGACAGGAAGGTTGGGTGTTTTTCTCACTTCTACAGAGTTCTTTTGGACTGGGAAATCATGTTTTACAGCTTTCCTATCAGATTCCATGTAGGCCTATCACTCGTTAACACTCCCTCCACAGACACTGGACTGTAGCAGAAAAAGTGTATTTACATTTTACATATTTAGCAGACGCTCTTATCCAGAACGACTTACAGTTAGTGAGTGCATACATTTTCATACTGGTCCCCCGTGGGAAACGAACCCACAACCCTGGCGTTGCAAGCGCCATGCTCTACCAACTGAGCTACACGGGACTATTTAGTCTAACCTTAATGATGTGTTATCGCTGCTTATATTTGTTTGTTGTTGGATGGTGGTCGGCTAGACAAGAGGGGTGAAACAGCTGAAAGTCTGAGTTTAGGGTGAAATGTGGACCCTATCAGACCGCAGTAGCATGCTACACTGAAGACATTCATTCTGCAACCTGATTGGCTGTTACAGTGCCTGTGGCAGCTGAGACAGAGAGACAATGTATGGCTATGGAGAGAGGTTGCATTTATTTGCCGCGCTGAGAATGGAGCAGTTGTTACTCTGAAGGTCTCCGTTTTCTTCTCTATCTCTCTCTCTCTCGTTCTGTCTCTCGCTCCCACACTGAGAAATCCTTCACATGTTTAAACCCCAGAAATCCAGTTACAATGAGACTGAGGCCTGAACCAAACCAGAAGGAATGCACTCAGCTACA